>NC_072020.1:300000-488000 GCF_027791375.1 Indicator indicator
ATCAAAGATTCTATCCAAAACTGCTCGCAAACACCCTAGATCCACCACTGAGATTTCTGCCGGCATCTTTCTCTCCCTTCCCTGCACTAGGTGCCGCACAACCAATGAGCTGCAAGGTGACATCATCTTCTGGGAGCCACTGCCAAAGGTGAAAATCCCCCATACAAATAGATTCATTCCCACACACAGCATTTGCCACTATTCCCATCCTGCATTATAACAAAAATTCAAGGCAGACAATACTCTGAGGTTTGAACTCCTCTTTCCTCTCATTTCAGGTTTGCAAATTTTTAATCAACAAAGAAATTAATTCCTAGTGACTAAATAAAAAGTCCAAGAACAAAATATTCAACCTTCAAAAACACCTCAAACCAACCCTCAGCATCTTCCAACAGTAGAATGTAATAGTTTCTTAGTCCCCTTGAGGAAGAAGGATTTATCTATAAGCAGGAGCACAGAGAACATATCAGCCTATGATTCCTATAATAAATAAAATGGGCGAGGTTAAGACACAGCTGCACTACAGTAATGAAAGACCAATTTAACATACTACCTGCTCTAAAATCAAAAAAAACCTTAATTGCAAAACTTTGTTATCTCTACAATGGTGACTATTCACCCTTTGCTTATGCAGAGCTTGCTCCCAGTCAAATGTCAACTACATGTAATAATGCAGCCTCCCAAAGGAAGGCAGCGTTCATTAGGAAGGGTAAAGCAAGGTTTTGTCCAACTGTGTTTGCAGCACCAAACATTAGAATACCCCATATTTAACATGTCCAAGATCACTGCTGCTATAATAAGTACATATTTTCTAGCAATAGCCAAAAGCTGTGTATTGCACTAAGAAATCTTCATGATTCAAGACAAAACCACCATGAAAAACATCTGGATATGTATTGACAATTTTCACTAATGCTATTTCCTTCTCTCCCACAAACACTGATTTTTAAGAGAATCTTGCTAAGAATAATTGTTTGGATACATAAACTCCCCAAACAGGGAAAAGACACCAGCCTCCCCGCCACTATCCCGTGTGTTGCCATGGAAACAGCACTCCCGCTCAGCATGCAGGTGAAGGCAGAATACATTTTGATTCCAGCTCCTTTTAGTATTTTCAACAGAACCAGACATCAAGATCTTTGATCAGGGAAAACCACTAACCCAAATGCCAGAAGAACGCCAATGAAATAAACACTACGCGTAACACATAAATCATAATAGAAGAGTAAGTACCTCCCTGCAACTTCACAGGTAATTTTAAAGTGGAATTAAGAAACATCTTGCAGATTTTTAAGATGCACAAAGATCACCACTGACACATGAGTATGTTATCATGAGAACTGATTCGAAGTGAAATCATGATTTTCAAATAAAAATGGTTTTGTTGCTGCATTTTTGGGGGTGGTTGATCATGAATCAGGCTAGACTTCCCTGTCACTATCCAACAGCGCTACAGTGCAGTGCTGATACAAATACTGCACAGGAAGCCTTTGTGAACAAAAAGTTCCTTGCGGTACTATTTTAAAAACAGTGAGCACTTTGCTCATTTACGCAAAACTTCTTAATCAAGAAAAACCTGAACATCAGCAAACAATAGTAGACTTTGAGAACCAACGGCTCAGATAAATGGATATTTATTTTTTTTCTTCCCATGATATTCATTATGGAGTACTGCAGATGGAGAACTGTGGAAGTCACTGCTCAGCCCCAAAATGAAAAACTAGAAATTCAGGGAAAAGCAAAACTAAATGTTCCCAGTTAGTGACATGTTGTGTGAATTACAGAATTATATGTTAAACAATGATCTTGGTAATACATTCAAATTACTTCGCAGAGTTAAAGAACGTTTTCTTCATACATTTAAAACACAGTCAACATCGGACTAAAAAACTACACTGAGCAGTAGTTTTATACCACTTCTTAGCCCACAAGACAGTTACCAAAATTTTATTTTATTTTTTTAAATGCTTAAGGATGCTTGAGAAACACAGAACTGAACTTAGCCATCCATACTTGGGGATTCTTAATGAGACTCTTCGTTATTTATGTTACGGTAAGTTAAAAACTAAAGTACAGACATTAAAAGTATTCCAAAACTGTGGCACTGTACCATAAATATATAGGATTAACAGGTGAAATTGATATTTTCTAATTCTTTTAAATCTAAAGCAATAAGCTCTCTCAGGCTTTTTTGTTGTGGAGTTGGTTGTTTGCTTTTAAATGAACATGAGAAGAAAAATTTTGTACCATCTTTCACAGAATCTGGGAGTTTGCTCCACCCTTTTGGGCCTTCACACTTTTCTTTCCCTAAGCTCTATTACCCACATAATTTCAACTGATCTTTGAGGACATTTCTTTTTCAGGGTGGTACTTTGGAGTATTTGTGAAGATCTGACCCTCAAGTCTGTATTTATGACAGTTAATGAAACAAAGTCATTGTATTAGCTTCCAGCATTATGTACTTTCCCTCATGCACAACAATACACCCATTTCTAGTTATTCTAAAAGCTTGTCCATGTATTCGGCAGACAGAATCTCAACTCACGGTGTAACTGCTAGTCCAGGGGTATGAACAAGGTGCAGTTCTGCCCAATCCAGCTGAACCAAACTTGCTTACTACACACTACCAGGGCTGGAGTTCCTGACTGCCACTGTGCAGTGTGATGGCAGTATCCAACGGCTAATGTAATGTTATTTGAATGCAGTCTGCAAACACCATGTAACAGTGTTGAGAGCTGAAATCCCCCTCCCATACCGACAATAACCAGGCTACCTCAGTCTGGAAGCAAATGGAAGCTGTATTTACAAGCAAAACTACAATCTATGATGAAATGCAATGAATATGTACAAATAGACACTATTCACAACATCTACAAATATGTACAATCAACAGAAAAGCACAACCAAGCCCCCTTTGCATCCTCCAAGGGGCCTCCCCCCCAGCCAGAAGGACTCCCCCCAGACTCCCCTGGTAGAAGGCAGAGAGTCAAGAAGCAGGGAGGCTGTTAGACTTAGCTTGTCAAGGTCAGTGTGTTATCTTCAGCCAGAAAAGAAGCAGGCAGACAGAAGCTGAGCAAGCTGAGACCACCCTACTTCCCAACCTTGTTTTGAGTAGAGATTCTTAAACATTTCTACCTCTCCAATGGAAGTGTTTAGAATAATCATTATTTTGCTTTCTTACACACAATAGTGATTTATTTACATTTTCACTTTCTCTGCTCGAACTTTGTGAAGAAAAATTAAAAAGTCTTAAAACCATCACACCCCACTAATTTCTACAACAGGGGTCATAAAAGCCAACATACAATTGATATTTCAAAACAAATCTATCTAAAGGATGCAAGCATTTTTTCATTCTAGAGTGGCTAGACAGTATTCACTCTAGTTAATACTGAAGGCCAAATACTTTCAGCATTTTAGGTTTTACATGCACAAGTACAGCTGACAGCTCAGAAAGCATTATCCAAACAACATTTTACAACAAAGTTCTAAGCTATTAAAAGCAGTTACAAAACCCTGTATGAATTGCTAAAGTGTACAGAACATCTTAAGTGAAAAAACACCAAAGACATTCATTATCTTAATTTTGAATCACAATAGGCAAGAAGAGTTTGAGGTAAGCACACCTCACAGAGAAGTCTGGCATCTAGTACTGCCAAAAACTACTGAAGAAACCCAACAAGCAGCAAATACTCTCACTCTGGAACAAGTTCTCTTCCAGATAAATTACTTCAAAGCAGGGGAAAAAGAAAATTCAAGAAAAGGTTCTCCTTATATTCAGACATCTAGACACACAAGACTCAGCTTCTAAGCATCAGAAGATTCCAGAAAGAAATGTGAGTGCATCAAACTTGATACACTCAAAAAAAACCCCCAAACTTTCCAGCACTCCCCAATGCTACAAACTTCCAAACAACCTATTTACTGTGATTCACCTATAGAGCAGTGAGGGTAATAACATGCAGATCCAGGGACAAGAGTCTATGAAATACTTTTCACATCTACAGAGAGAAAAATGTTTCATGTTTCTAAAGAAAATTAAAATAGTTACATTTACTGTAATTCAAGCCTTTACCTTAGCTGATCTTAAAATTCATCAAATTAAGGTGGCATTTAATATCTAACATTTTCTAAGTCATAATCGGTAACAGAAGAAAGAAACAGAGCATTACAGAGCATCAGCTGTAGAAATTGAAGATCTGTATTCTACTCATGCTACTCAGAAGCAGCCAATCAAGTTAACTGATCTTAAAGCAGGTCCCCAAGTAACACCACTGGGGGGGAACTGAATTCCCTGCAGTAAAACTGGCAAATATCAACACCATATCAGTGTTGACATTCATAGCTAATGCTACTATGGTTCTAAGTACCACCTTGCAGTATTTCACAGCAGACTGACAATAGTCAAACCTAAGAACATAGTAACTTCAACTATACTGCTTTTAGACTTTCACTTTTGAGGAAAAAAAAAAATGCACTTTCTCTATCCTTCTTCAACTATTGCTAACAGATACCAGCTGTTTTGAACCGCTGCTAACAGTTCCTCTGCCCTACCACAAACCATTTGTAACAGCATGATTGCTAAATTGTGCCCAAGCAAAACAGCAACAGGCAGACATATCCTTGCATAACCCAAGTCAGTCCCACATCCTGCACCTACCTAGACACCAACTGCCAGTGTCTCTTTAGTCATTTACAAACATGGGCTGCATTAATTACTGGGAACATCTGGGACTGGATCATTAGCTCAATTCCAGATGAACTCGTGCAGCCTGCAACAATTTTTCTCAAGCATGAAAATGAAGCAGCAAGCACTACAGTTGCATCAGGTTAGTTGATCCTTCTAATCCATACTTCAAGTCAATGCCCCGCATCATTTCATGAGCACTCCATCCCTTACACATCACATATTCCATACAACCCCGATCTGTTTGTCCTGACACGAAAGATAAAATTCATTTGGCCTGACGAGAGTCATCCAAAAACCAGTTTTGACAGTCCTGGGTATCCTATCTGGTCACCAGCTAACACTGCAGAAGGGCACACATCTCTTTCTTACAGGTGTTTGGTCAGGCTTGTGTGTGGCTGGCGGGGATACTGCAAGGCACCTCACACGGCACTAGATGCCTATGTCTAGGCACCTGAATCCCATCTAAAATGCTTTCAGATGTAAAGGCATAATTCTAGGCAATCTCCCTTTCACACAGCAGACAGACGGATCTTGAACCACTAGGACACATTCTCAAATCGAAACGAAAAGCCATTTTGCTTCCCCACAATGAGGGAGATGGCTCTTCAGAAGACAGAGTGTAGTGACAGATGTAACACAAAGTCACTTAACAATAGATTGGACTTAACCTCATGGTACCTCCACCTCTGTTTCTCTTTATACTCCTGAAGGAGACACCTGTATCTACAATTCTATGCCGGCAAGCAGTTCTCATATTCTGTGCAACACATTCTGATGCTCATCGGTAAAAACTCAAAGTCTTGTACACAGAAGTCTCCTTTTCCCACTGTAACCTTGGGGTGATGAAAAAAACAAACCAAACACACACACACACTCTTATTGGGCTAAGAAGCTATGGTAACTCAACTATGGATGTGCTAGCAGACACATTTGAGTTTGTTACTCCTCTTACAACTACAGAGGGTCTTTGGAACCAGTGGTACCCTAGATATCTTGTGCTAACCTTAATCTTAATTTTGTTGCTTCTTGGAATAATCATATGGCTACTGATAGCACTGTGTCAAGAAAGACATAAGGCTACTTGCTCTTCCAACTCTGCTGTGAATGTGAAAACCAAGCCAGTAAATTTGGTGGCCACTGTAACCAGAAAGCGTAAAGGAGCTGCAGGAGGAGATGCAGATGCTGCAGGAGATGGTGCAGATGGAGATGAGCGTCCTTCTACTCAGGGTCCCTCTGTTAAGAAAGATCCTTCTGATGAGGAAGAGAGGGTTAGCCTTAAAACTCTGGTAGACCTCTTGAGACCCCACATGGATGATGGAGATGTAGGTCAGGATGTAGACCCTGGTAGATTAGCAACTGCTGGCAGAGCCTCTGAACTCAAGGAAATTCAATGGAGGATTACAACAGCAACCGCAGGAGGATGATGATGAGGATGACATACAGTCAGCTAATGCACCCAGACAGGAAATTAGACATGTGAGGAAGGATTACATCAGAGGAGATAATGAGCCAGTCCTGTCTTGGCTAGCCAGGTGTTTTGATATGGGAGCCCCAGCATTGGTGGTAGGTGACAAGTCGGCCTCTCAGTTGGGGATGCTCTCAAAGGATACTGGCATAGACAGGCACCTAGGCAAGTGCATTGGTAAAGTTCCTCTGTGGGCACGCCTCCTACTGGCAGTCTCGCTGAGGTACCCCAGCAGAGATGATTTACCATGGAACCCTAAGCCTTGAACCACAATAGCTGAGGGAATCAAGCGTCTAAGAGAGTTTGCTGTGAGGGAAGTAATGTATGGAGATCATAAGACTCTGAATCCTGATGAAATTCCTGTTGGAACAGGCCTTGCCAAAAAGCTCATTAAGCTTGCTCCTCCTAATTATGCTACTATTCTGGCAAGCAGGATTGTGGCAAGAAATTATGGTGGAGTGCCTCCCACTGTTGGCTATTTCACTGACCAAATGAGGCAATTGGAGGATAGTCTTGCACGTACTTCTTTGGTTTCAGCCATTGAAACTCTGTCTGGGGAAATAAAGAATTGCATGAAAGAGCTGAAGGAGGAACTTAAAACCTCCATATCCAACTTGATGAAGGGGGATGATTCTGATTCCTCTTCCTCCAGATGGATACAAGTTTCAGCTGTCAGAAACAGACGTGCTCCAAGGAGGCCATTCCAGAACAGGTCAAACCACAACAGACAGCAGAGGCAATCACATGGCAGTATCTGGTTAACTCTGCGTGATCAGTTTGGTGAGAACATGAACAGATGGGATGGTCAACCAACTTCTGATCTTTTCAAGAGGTTACGGGAGCTACAGAGGGGCAGGTCCCGAGGTAGCAATACCAGGAGGGTAGCTGTCGCTTCCTCAGTTTCCCAGAACAACTCTGATAGCTCCAACAGTGATCCTAATTCTGGTGCTGGACGTTGTGCCAGCTGTACATGTGGAGGTAATCCCCACCATTAGGGGTGCCCTGCCTTCCACCAGGGGGAGGTAAGGGATAATGGAGATAACAGAATCTATTGGGATGTGTACATCCAGTGGCCTGGCACTTCAAAATTTCAGAAGTACAGGGCCTTGGTTGACACAGGAGCTCAGTGCACCATCATACCATCAAATTATCAAAGGGGAGAATCTATAACTATTCAGGGAGTCACTGGTGGATCTCAAGAGTTGTTTAAGATAGAGGTTGATATAAGTTTAACTGGGAAGCAGTGGAAGAAACATACTATTGTAACAGGACCTAATGGACCTTGTATTTTGGGAATTGACTTTCTGAGAGAAGGGTGTTTTAAAGACCCTAAGGGTTACAAATGGGCTTTTGGAATAGCAACTGTAGAAATTGATGGAGGAAAATTGAAGTTGTCTATTAGACCTGAGCTTTCAGATGAATCTGCAGTTGTGGGACAACATGAGATAGAGGATGTAAAGCTGCCGGTTGCTTCCCAAACTGTGCATCACAGACAATACAGAACCAACCTTGACTCTTTGGTGCCCATTCAAAACTTGATTCGTCAGCTGGAGAGTCAGAAGGCCATCTGCAAAACTCATTCACCTTTCAACAGTCCAATCTGGCCTGTGCGAAAGCAGAATGGAGAGTGGCGTCTGACAGTTGATTTCCGTGCCTTGAATGAAGTAACTCCACCCATGAGTGCAGCTGTACCAGACATGATGGAACTCCAATATGAGCTGGAATCCAAGCAGGCCAAATGGTATGCTACCATAGACATTGCTAATGCTTTCTTCTCTATTCCCATAGCAGAGGAATGCAGGCCTCAGTTTGCTTTCACCTGGAGAGGCATTCAGTACACATTCAATCGTTTGCCCCAGGGGTGGATTCACAGTTCAACCATCTGCCATGCAGTGATCCATGATGCTTTGGAGAAAGGTGGACCTCCAGAACACATTCAGTTCATCGATGACATCATCGTCTGGGGTGAGACTGCTGAAGAAGTCTTCGAGAAAGGTAACAAAATCATTGACATTCTCTTGCAAGCCGGTTTCGCTATCAAGCGAGACAAGGTGAAAGGACCTGCCAGAGAAATCCAGTTTCTGGGAGTGCGGTGGCAAGACGGTCGCCGTCACATCCCAATGGATGTGATAAACAGAGTCTCCACCATGGCAAATCCCATCAACAAGAAAGAAACTCTGCGTTTCTTAGGCATAGTGGGATTTTGGAGACTGCACGTTCCTGGATACAGTCAGATTGTGAAACCTCTCTATGATGTGAGATATGTGAGATATGTGGCAATAAGACCACAACAGAATTCACCAACATTCAGTAACTTGTTCTTAACCCAAAGAAATTACTTATATGCCACATATCTCACAATCTTGTCTATCATGCAGGAAACGGCCCATCTGTAGACAATTGCACCGATAATAGATGAAATAGAATGACTCAGAATCCAAAACAGCTTCATTTTGCTTCCTAATCTGAGCAGAAATAAATCAAACAAGCAATCGAGCCCCACGTTGGGCGCCAAAAAGGGTGTCGGTGTGAGCTGAAATTCTCCCCCTCTAACAATAACCAGGCTAGGTCAGGCTGGAAGCAAATGAAAAGCTGTATTTACAAGCAAAGTCTAAAATCTACAATGAAATGCAATGAATATGTACAAATATACAAAATTCACAACATTCACAAATATATACAATCAACAGAAAAAGCACAACCGATCTCCCTTTGCTTCCCCCCAAGGGGACCCTCCCAAAGGAGCCTCTCTCTCTCCCAGGAGCTTCCCCCCAGACCCCCCCTGTACAGAGAAGCAGAGTTAGTTAAGCAGAAAGTTGTTAACTTAGCTGCCAAGGTCAGTACGTGTTATCTTCAGCCAGAAGAGAAGAAGAAACAGCAGCCAGACAGCCCAGCAACTGCCCCCACTGCCGAACGCAGAATGTGCAGAGTGCCTACTTTCTTTTGGGTAATAGTTCTTAAACATTTCTATCTATCCAATGGAAGTGTTTAGAACAATCATTATTTTGCTTTCTTACACCCAATAGTGACTTATTTACATTCTTTCACTTTCTCTGTTCTGAACTTTGCAAGGAAAAATTAAAAAGACAGTTTCAAACCATCACACACACCTATCACAGAAGCTGATAAGTAACACAAGTTGGTTCAAAAAACTGATGGGAGTACTCCTCTGCTTTAGCACAAAGTAAAATGTCTACCTCAGCAAGTGTTTTGCTCCCCTATGAAATGTTAGGAGTAAAGCTGAGGAAGGGCAATAACTTCCGAAGCAGACCTCAAAACCTCTGGTAAATGAAGGAGGACTCCCATAGAAAGTCTCCTCAACCATACATTGATTGAAATTAAATTAGGTAGTTCATGCAATAATTCAAAAAGAATTGGAAGAGAATTTTTACTTGATGCCTGGTAAATCTGAGAGCCACAAAAGAAGCCCATCGTTCCTATTAGAAGTTAGGGTTTAACTGTTTTAACTTGTCTGAATTCATACCTTGTTTTCAACCTAACACGCCACTCTGTTCTCTGCCTTGCCCTCTAAAAAAGGCTATCAACTCAAATATTTTCTTTAAGTATAAAAACTTCTATTCACCTTGAAAATATTTTGTAACTCAACAGCTAGCCTTTGCTAAGTAGGCCTGGTTTCACTACTAACTGTCCTCATTACCTAGGCTCCAGAAGTTGCTCGCTTTCTTCACAAATTTCCTTTGCTGATACACCAAGTATCTGCTCTCTAGGATCACCAGGAGTATTTTTTTCAGTGGATCTAATGAGTTATTTTTAAGGCAATGTATTTAGCATAAAAGCATTATATTTAGAATTCATTATTCATAAATTACAGTACTATGGCTAGCATTATTGAGGTATTTAAGTTCAGGAAGCAAGCAAAAAGGATCAGCATTTGAGTATCTGTACATAAATCAGTAAAACAATGGATACCCATAGAGGAAAAAACCATTAGTGGCACTTAAGTATTTCATGCATTTACACAAACTCTTAAGAGAGTAATTATTTGTTTTTTTTCAAACTAGAAGCTACATCACAGAAAAGGGTAAGAGAGAGAGACCTAAGGACTATGTTCATTCACCTCCGATGCATATATCACAAGCATATGTAATACTGTCCTGGCTTTGCTGGTACAGAACCATAGACCACCCACAGGCTGCAGGCCATTAGCGGTTTTGAGTCAGCCACGGCAACTGACCTGAGTAGGCTCACAGATGTATCCCTGACCACAAACATCACATGTAGCATAAATGGGGAAGTTTCCTGAGAAGAGGGGAGCCTCCTGCTCCTCAGGACTGCCTTCCCATTTATTGTGACTGCCATACCTTCACTGGTGTTGCTGCAAAGGGAATTATTAATTACCCTTACAACAATAATAAATGATATGGCAAACGGGTATTAATAAAATATTAGTAACCCTTTATTAATGAAATTTGCCAAAACTTGTTAAATAGGATCATTGTACGGTTGGAATATATGTTTACAATGGGAATATGCAGTCTTAGGGCAAACAAACAATTTTATGCAAACTAGGAGGCAACAACTTTGAAAGAGAAGGTCCCCGAGAGCAGACTGGGTAAGGACCTTTAAGCCCAAAGGGCAATGAATTAATTACTCACAGCTGGTTTTACCCACATGGGAGATGCTGTTGTGTTAGCTTTGGGGTACTCTCATACAGCGCTGGCACGGCAGATTGCTAGCAATGAGAGTTTGCTGCCTGGTCCCAGGCTGATCTGGATTCAGCAGATGGCGGGCAGTTAACGACACTTCTCACAATGGGTGCTTGTTTGGTTCCTGGGTAAACTGAGGCACGGCACGATTCTAATGGCAAGCGGAAGCAGGCTAGGTGGATGTGGCTTCTAGGCTTATGGCTTCTCCAGTGTGCTGGTTTGAGGCCAGCCAGAACATCTCTTGCCCCAAAAGGGACAGAAGAATGACACATGCAAATGGATTGGAGAATGATGGAAAAGTTTAAATAGAAAAGCAAATTGGTGAAGCTACAGAAAACTACAAACTACAAAGCACAGTGGAAAAGAACATCCTAAAGCATACAGAACCCTCTCACAGAATTCCCAAAAGCTTCCCAATCTTCCCTTCCTCCCACCTGAGGGTCCACCCAATCCCTCAGGGCTCTTCCTTCCCCCCCCCTCCCACTGCTACGCAAGTCTCAGGCTGGCCAGGTCTGAGACTGCCCCCCCCCCTCCGCTCTCCTCCTGGCATTAGGCCTAGTCAGGCCTAAGAGGCCTGAGATACCCCCCTGGCATTACCCGATAAGAGAGGACATCTCCCATGGGAGCAGAGAGGGAAGAAAGAGGAAGAGAATGACTCTGCAGATGGCTTTATAGGGCGCAGGATTTATGGGTAGAAATAAGCCATTTCCTGTGTCCACCCCTATTGGGCGAGCACCCAGGACATCAGAGGTGTGTCTCATGCAGCAGTGGCAGGGGGCACCCAGCCTAAACTGCCACATCCGGCTTGCTGGGTATGGCTCATGACTATATGCCACGCTCTGGATCAGGCACTTGAGGCAAGGCAGGGCAACTTGAGGCAGTTTTTATAAGACAGGTCCAAGTAGGCTTGAAGGCAAGGCTTAAAGCAAGACAAAGGCAACTACCAGGTGAACCTCTATATACATATGGCCAGTGATCGATTGCTCCAATGGGGCAACTGAAGCTAACGTGTAGCTGCCCAATGGAAAGGCGTTCTGCCAGGCTATAACCACAAACGGCAAAAACAAAGACCTTACTGGGGGACCAGTGGTCAGCTTAAGTGCTCTCACCCCAGATAAACAACTTGTTTACCAGACAAGGAAGGAGTCCTCTCCCCTTTGTTCTTTTTCCCACATTGCCCTGTCTTTCTGCAGGAAAGAGGGAAGAGCAAGGGACCTTGTCCAGACATCTTAAGGCCTGTCTGGGTTTGTACTGGGCCATATCATGGCCCTACCATGACAACTGGGTTGAGTATAACTTCTTATGTTGGCAATAGCATCAGTTTGGTTGTTTCCTTAAATCCATTTTCATTTCAAACCATGAGTCTTCTTAGCCCGATTCCTCTTCTCAGCTGGGGAGGGGTCATCAGGTGAGAGACAACTACTACAGTTTAGCCCTAGATACAGGCTAAATGGAGGCAATGGCAGAGGGCCATGCCACAAGTATCATGTAGTATCAGTAAGGAGGTTTACAAACTGTGAATTGTGATTTACTGTTAGAGGCTGACAGTGACAAATGTATCATCAGAGATACCATTTTAGCATCCAACACTTGTATTACTTTCTGATGCAGCAAATTTCTGTGCATGTAACCTGATTTGTATGTTGAAAATGCAAAACCGTAAGGCAGATTCACAAATAAAACATAGGTCTTACAAGAAGAAAGTGCAATATGAACATACAGTACATACCTTTCTGAATTTACCTCAAATCCCTGTAGTCTAGGAATTCAGAAGTAATATTCATCTCCGAACACAGAAATGTGCATGCAGTGGCACAGAATAAATGAGACTGTTAATGGTCTTTGAGCTCACTGACATGCAGAAATGGAGATTAAGAAATCATGGCCATTAACTCCCAATGCTGCAACCTCATTGTGGATGACAAAACCTGCGGTTTTAAGACTCCCCTCAAACTGGACTTCATATAAGAAACTAAAACCTCCCATCACATCTGGAAAATCCAAAATGTCTGGTTACAGAGCTAGGCAGCCACTTCTCCTTTTGTGACATCATCATCCAATCCCAAAATAATACATGCTGACTGCCTCTCTTGCTGTTCCTAAACAGTTTACAGAAAATCAGCCCAACACCCCGAAGAATTTTAGACAAAAATAATCTACATAGAAATGCCTTTAACCTTTAAAAATACAATGGTGAATCTCATACTATGTAAATTGATTGGCCAAAGGACTTGTATGAGGTCAACACTCAAAACAATCCATAATGATAAAAGGCTATTTTCTCAAAAAGGAATCTCCTTCTGTTGATAGTTGAGGTGACCATGGAACCCCACAGAGGTTTGGACATTTGATGAAAGCAAAAATACCCACTCTGAAGAAAGCATGTTTCTTCTGCAGATGGTTAAAAGCTTTGTTCTACATCCTCAGTTTTTCTCCTCACCTCTTATCAGGCTCCAGCTACCCAGAATTTTGAGGGCTTTTAAGTGTCTCTTAGTTAAAGGAAGAATTCTCACATACATTAAATACCCATGAAGCTGTACCTGAAAAATTTTAAGCTAGTAGCCATGAAAATCTGCTGCCTATCCTCCATATGGCTGTGAAACTACTTTGAGTTGAGTTCTAAACTGCAGTTACTTCTTGTAGGAACCTCCAGGCATACTTGTTTTTCAAAAGGCTTGTTCCATTTAAGCACTGCTCTTTCCTGCTGTCACTACAGAAGTGTATTTCGATGAATGAATTGGGCAAAGAAAACACCACCAAAAAAATAAATACTTAACACTAAGGTACTTTTATAACACAATATACAGTGAAATTTCTGATTCAGGTGAACACGACAGCAGAACCTTCACTCCTGAAGGCATTTCAGACCTTACTTGGCTCATCAGTATTTCCTACTGTAAGAATTTATTAAAAGTAGCATAACAGTAAAGAAAACCTCCTCATATTTGATAATGAGGATGAAAATTAATGCTACAAGTCAAATATGTAATTAAGTCATGTGAAAGAGTCTTGCCACATCTGTCAAAGAAAATCCTTCCTAGACTGAATTTCTCCTTGAGCTGCTGGTAATCCCAATTCTTATTTCAGAAGACACCTTTTTATTAAAAAAAAAAAAACCAAACAGAACACAGAAACAGAAAACCAACCAGCAAACCAGCAAAAAACAAAAATGAAAAAACCCAAACACACCAAACAAAAAACCACACACACACAAAAATACTATTAACCACAGCCTGAACAATCCAGGATGTTTCAAAACAAGTAAGGATGCCAATGAAACACTAAAGGATGGTTTTTTCCTTATGTAACTTATTCTTACGAACAAATACATATAGACTCCAAAAGCACCCAACTCTTCCGGATGCTAATCTGGAAATCTATTCAGTGGACTAGTGTTTCACATTTAATTAGAAACCACACCACCTTATCCCACAACTTCTCCAAAACCAAATACCCAAAATGCTTGATACATTTAAAAAATGTCATTTTGAAACAGGACTTGTAGCCATTATTTTAGAATATTAAAAAAAAATGAAAAATCAAGCTTTGTTATCATTCTGTAATCCATGGTGGCTTTAAGAAAGTAACTGTCTTGGGCATATGTTTGCAGCTTTGTTAACTAAGAAATGCTCCCCAAGTTCCATAGTACCTCCTTGAATTTTTTTTCCCAGTCACATCAGCACTGAACCTGCTGTATTCATCCATTCTCTGGGTAGAAACTGTCTTTACATATTGCCCCTGGCTTGTTTACACACTGCCTTCCTCTCACACTCAGTTGTTTCACTGTCCCACTGTTCTTTTACTGGTATTAGCAACAGTACATGCACTTCATGGACAACACACAACTCAGAATCTCTTAGCCACTGGGAGCAGCATATGACCTTACCATGAAAAGAAGCTTAGCTCTGGTTTGGTTCAGAACAGCAATCGAATTCCAGCTCACATATCTGTCCTTCCCCTCTCAGGCACAGTGAGTAAAGCCAGTTCCCAAACCAATGTGCCCCACCAACTGCTAACAACAGAAGAGGAGGAGTGCAGAGCAACTACAGGGAAAGGAGGCAGGGCAGGCGCAGTCAGCATATTTAGAGAAAACAGGCCCAGAGGAAAACAGAAAAGGGAACAAGCAATGCATTTCTACTCCCCAGACAAAAAAAAAAAAAAAAAAAAAACCAACAAAACCAACAAAAAACAAACAACAACCACCACAAAAACCACAAAACTTCTGCTGCTATTTGGAATTTTATTACACTTTTCTTTCTAGGAAAGGGGTCTGAATGGTGCAAAGCACCACAGTTAGCACCCTGCCCAATTCCTAGACTGATGTAGTAATTGCTTTATTACTGTTGGTTTAAAAAGCCTCTTCCCTTCTACCAGGGGAAAGAAAAAGCAGGACTGTGCATCAGAAATGCAATTATATATGCATAATGCATTTAAAATCAAGCTGTTGTCTCAAACATCACTATAGCCTTTATGCCTTTAACATGGCCAATCTTTTTTGCAGTCAGAAGTAAAATATTAAAGCTGTATAGCACCCACATTTTATAGAAACTACTAATCAGATTAAACATTTAGGAAGACAGCCTTCCCTCAGAAAAACATCAGGAAATAGAAGGTAATTGTTCTCGTGCTCTAGGACCACCCATACATTAATGAAGTGTTTTGAAAGAAGGCAAAACCCATCATTTAAGATGCATTTATGGTAAGATATAAGGATAATTCTTATTTATAAACCACTCACATATGCTTTATCATCTAAAATATGACAAGTGCTTCAAGTCACCATTACATTAAATAAAAACCCACTAATAAATAAAGTAGACTTTGTCATAATTCATTACATGATTCAAAATAGCATACTTAGTATATACTATTGCAACAAATGCATGCACCAAATGCATGCACCAAGTACATCCACTTACAAAGCTGATTATATGCTTTTAGATAGTCCTCAAATACCTCATGTCTGCTACTGCAGTATGTTTAGCACACCTCCTGAAAACCTAAGTCTGACCTTCCTTTCATGGCCTCTCATGAGTTTTTAGTAGGTAATTCTCTTATTATTAGCACATTCAACTGGGAGCAATACTGAAATTCTGAAATAGCAAAACAGTCCAGCACAGGCTGACAACAAGGTGAGAAAGCACTGACAGAAGCCACTGAATTATAAGCCCTGAAGAGTGATGTGTTGCTCTGCAGTCCTGTTAGCAGCTTCCGCAGCACCCTAATCTGGTTATCAACGGATAAGGGCAAAAATTCATTATCCTCCTCTGTGAGGAGCAAGAAATCCACAGCCAGGAATGGTTCCTGACTGGTGTTCCTCAGCAGCCTCAGAACCTGCAGGTCAAACACAGACCTACATTCAACCCAAGTATGCAAAGTGCCTTTAACTCCAAGATGGTGAATGCTTTCCCACTGGCACACGTTCAGTACAGTAGAAGTAACAGTCCAATTGCTTTCTGGGCCACAGACACAGCGCTTACTTTTCTCCCCCCCACATTCTTTCAACGAACGACTGGAGAGCTTGAGACAGTTAACATGGGGGCAAACAGAAAGTCTGGCTCTTCCCTTTAATCTTCACTGAAGAAATCAGCTTAAGATGCAACTGTTAAGCACTACACTTTATTTACATTTGTGCTTGTACTCAAGAAAACTGAAAACAAATTACAAAAGTTTCCAATAAGCCAGTGTCTTGCACTCAAGATAAAATGTAGAAATTACCACTTCTGTGTATCTTATCCAAAAAACACTCTGTAGAATTTTGCAACCTATCTAAGCTGTTTCAGTGAGCAAACCAGATCAAGTAAATTTAGAATTCCATTCTTTGAAGTATCTGCACAACACCCTCCAGAAATCCAGCAGAGCCGCACAAAAAAAAAGTTATACATACCGGACACAACAAAGCAACACTTTGTCAAGAAGGGACGTTTCTGAAAGGCTACAGAATCACTAACCTTGAAATAGACTGTTTCTTCTATGTTGCATATATTGAAAGGATGTACAGCCTATTTGCAAAAACAAAACACCATGGCGAAACTTACATTTAATTCAGAAAAAAAGAGTTCAAAAACCTTTCTTGATAGTAACTAAGGTTTTGTTTTCCCTAGCAATTTCATAACACGTCAGAAGCCTGAATTCCTTGTGAATGTGGTAAGCAGTCATTTTAAGAGAGACCAATAGCTCCATAATCATCCTACACACTGTTAATTGTAGCTGGCATTACTGCTCAAAGCTCCTACACAGACTGTCAGCTGACTGCCTGAACACTACTTTGTTCTTAGTGCCTTTGTTAATGATGAATTAAATTACAGAGAAGAAAGCCCCACAACCACCCTCACTTTATAAACCTCGACCATTACAGAACCACAAAAATCCCATGGCTTTGCTGAGGGAATAGTTACTTCTTAACGCGCTAGAACTCGCATCCTCAATCTGCAAGTTACCACAATCCATGTTTACACCATGGAGAACCGTGCTGCTTCACAGGAAGGAAACAAAGACGGAAAAAAAATTCCTAGAAAAAAAAATCACAACAAGAAAGAGTTAACTACATGTTCAGCTCTACAAAGAGCATAACTTCCCTTGCATCTTGCAGCTGACAAACTAAAATATAAACACCAGAGAACTGCCTGAATTTTTTGAAACTATACAGTCCAGCCTTAATTTCACTGCTTTGGTTACAATGATGATCTCTTTCAGTCTCTACCAAAGAACAAAGTGAGTAACGTACATTTCAGATCATTTCTTAAGGTGTCCTCTCTCAGGGCCCTCACTACTGAATTTTTTAGCAAATTCAGAGAAAAGAGTCACCTTAATCTAAGCATGTAATTCTTTTTAAGACCGTCTCTCCCTTAACGTTATTTACAATCACAATCATTTGTAAAAGCACACTCCGACTATATATTCCTAAACTTGCTACAAGTCAAACCAACACCTCTCAAGTTTCTCTGAAAATAAAAATACCTATATAGAAAGTCTTCGAGGTATTAAGCTCAAAGAACCTGGGTGTCACGCAAAACCATGAAATGTAACAGAACCGATGTCCAGTTTTTAACCAAAACACAGTCATATAGTCTGTATTACTTTACTGACCTACTTTCCATTGGTTTGTATAACAATACATTGTGCAGTGAAGGAAACCTAGTAACATCCCATACCTTTATTAAATATAGATTCCTAGCCCAAGAAGCAAGGCGCTTCTTTAACGGCTACACTGAATTACTACACGTTTCTTCACAAACCAGAGCAGATTAAATGTTTACAAAGCAGTATAGCAAATTCAGACTCTTAAGTAACACTGAGATGAAAAGAGCAAACGGAATGCCTGCATAAAAATGCAGAGTGGAAACTGCCAGCGTGGTGAATTAGGATCAGAGACTATCCCGGGAAGCCCCGCGTGGTTGAAAGGCCTGGAGCTGCTGCCCCCGGTGCCCCAGGTAACCTCCAGCGGCACTCACCGCCGTGAGCGGCGGCAGCTAACTACATCAGGATCAGATGTCAGCCTGCCACACACAAAACTTACGGCGCTTAATACAGTCAACCCTGAAGACGGAAGACGCGGAGCGGAGCCCGGCGGGCCGCCTTTCCCCTCCCCGGACGGCATGGCCCGGCCCCAGCGGGCCCCTCCGGCCACCGAGCGCCCTGACCGACCTGCAGGTCTCGCCGGCGAGAGTGCACTGCTCCCCAGGCAACCCCGCGCCTCCGCCGGGCTACGAGCGACACCCCCCCAAGCAGCCGCGGCGCCCCGAGGCGCGCACTCACCGTCCCCCACAGCCATCATGCCGCGCCGGTGCCGCGGTAAAGGCAGACGCGGCGGGTGGCGGGTACCAGCTGCCTGCCGCAGACACCGCCGCCCCGCTTCAAAATAGCAGTCCTGCCTCGCGCGGGAACCGCCGCTGCGCCGGCCTCCCTCCCACCGACGCGCCCGGCCCGGCCCCGTCCCGCCGGGGACTTTTATTGCGCTCCGCCCCCGCCGCCGCGGTCACGTGGCCGCGGGATCCGGCCCTGCCTGCCGGCGACGCGCAGGCCCGCCCGTACCGCCCCCGTGGGTAAGCCTCACCCCGAGGGGCGGTTATCCCCGCGGGCAACGAGGGCAGGGCCTCACCCTCTTCTGCCCCGCGGGCTTTGACAGGACAGGCCTCCCACGCAAGTAAGTCAATCGAAGAATCAAATCCATTCCCGTAATGAAAGCAAGCCGCAGGCAGCAGGAGATAGCTCGAAGAACCGCGCTCAACATCCTCTCGCAACTTGAAGTGAAAACAGGTCTGTAAAGCATCTTGCGAATGCAGCAGATGCTGAAGACTATTTTGCAGGGGTATGCAAAGCGTCATGAAAACATAACCCGAACCCTGAACTTCTGTCTGCAGTTTATTCCCAAATCGGTGTTTGAAGTGACATATGCAAAGCAGAAAGTGTGTGATCCAATAAAATTGGTTTAAATACACAAGAAGCTCCAATTCACTTGGTCTCGCCTAAGGAAAAGTTTAAAATGCAGACAGACACACAACCGTAACACAACAGGCTGCGTACACATCTTCAGAAGCCACAACACAGTTCCCTGCAGTAGTAACTCAGAAACTCATGCAAGGTGTTTAAAAAACATGAAGCAGACGACTGCTGTGGCCCTTCACTTCCACAAGGGCTGACCATTAGGCTTCACCAGTGAGTGAACTTCCCATTTAAAACTATAAAGAGCTGAAATTTAAAATCGTGCCTGTGTTCTGGCCGTTGGCATTGAGCAAGCAAAAGAAAAGCTGCAGCCCCTACAAAACAGCCATGGCAGCTCTCCCCAGTTTCCCTATTTCCCAAGCAATACACATTCACAGTGTGCCAGCCACACTGGTGAGCTGTGTCAGACAATGTCGTCATTGTCTCCATAGTAACTGTATTTCCAAAAAGAAAACAGCAAAGGAAAATAAAAAACAAGAGAGTAATGTGGACAAACAGGTATGCGCTTGTGCTATGGATTTTTGTCTGACTTGTGTTTCAGAGCTGTATCACATCTTTATCACCCACAGCACAGCCACCCAACATGCACAACACTAGCAGCACTGATGCCTACCTGTCACATTCTGTCTGTAAAACCAGTGCTACCAAGCATGCCATCAAAAGGGGAAAACTGCACAGACCATTTATGTTCAGCACAAATCATCCCATCTGCTCAGTGAAGCAGAGAGGTCGATATTGTTATTTTCCATACTTTACATTTCCTGTCTCAAAATTTACACTACTACCTGACATGGGAGTCTGCTTAAATTCTCTTAGAGAAAATAGCATTTACAAACCTCGGGCAGCAGAAACAAGTGCTTTTGCAGCTTTGAGATTGGCTGATGGTTTGGTTTCCATAGAAACGAACATTGGTTTGCTGAGAAATGGGGAGGTGTTTTAAAGAGCCTTCTCCAGTTTGCAGGCATACATGTATTCCTGCTAGAGTGAAAGGACAAACCTTGCAGCACATGTCAGATTTTGCTGAAGAAGCAAACATCCTGATAGGATTTTCTTCATGTGCAACATCATTATGAATGCAAACAAACCCCAAGGTTTTCACAGCAGCTAATTCATTCACATTATTTATATTGAAAGAAATTACATCTAGTTTTCCTACTGACACCTGAGGGCAAGGGAAGATGGGGGAGAGAATAACTTAAGAAAAATAAAAGCAAACAAAAAAGAAATCCAAGGTCAGCTGGAGAGGCAAGTTAGCCATGTGACTGAGCCTTAAGTCATACTCATCAGGCAAAAGCACTAAAACTCTTGTCCAGCCCCCTTGTTAGACATGGTGCCCTCTCATCTATCAGCATTTGATACTCCTTGCTACAATCTGCCCCAATTATTCCAGCCTTGCTTGCTTCAATATGCTTTTCACCTCCTCTACTCTCCAAGAGGATCTATCAGTCTCCATTGCCCTCCTCCTCTTTACAGTTTCAACATAGGACAATGCTAAGGGGATTGCTCACACTAGGTCCACTCTCACACAGCCAGAGAGATACCAAGATAGTAAATCTACCTGTGTGCATGGGACTGCAAGTATCCTTTCCTCCCCTCACATCCCTAAACATACCAATACAATGTTTTCCAAACCTCTCATATGTCTAAACATATTAGTACAAGCATTCTTAAAAAATAAAATAACTTTGATTATTAAAACACTACAGAAAACCGTCTTGCATTCAGGTTGTTTAAAGCTGTGAATTTTGAGTGGTTTATTATCTTATCTTTTTTTTTTTTCTTAGTTCCTAAGTACATGCTGAATAAAAAGAGACTGGAACAACTGACATCAGTATTATTTGGTAAAAGAATCCTAAGTCACATCTCTGGTCCTCAGAAACTAGGTCAAACTAACAAAGATTTACTTCTACAGCAATGTCACTCAGGTCAGTGAAGAAATTGACATCTTCCACAGATGTACAGGCAAGCCCTTCCCTACCCATCAGACACCAAAGAGAACCCTCATCGGTACAGTTAACCTATTTGGGAAAGTAACTCAATCTGGCAAAAAGCACTTCCTTTTGTTGGTAAAAAGGTCCACTACAGAACCGTGCCAGTCTAATTACATTAAAGCCTGCTGGAGTTTTCTTCCTCCTCCCCTCGCTGAGAAACATAACCCTATTCCCTGCTTCCTTCCCAAACCCTGCTCTGAAATATTCAAAACACTATGAAATCCTCAACACTGTAACAGATTTACTTAGACATTTCAATGTGGCCTTTATCCAGAGATGTTTGGTAAAGCTCCTAAAAGAAAAGTTGGTAACGAGGCTATGGGAATTCAACAATAACTTTCAAGATGCACATGCAAGAAGTAAACACATATTGTCCTTCAGAGAATAAGAAAGGACAAAGCCAAGCTAAAACACTAACAATGGAAGAGTATCTTTTCAGCAACACTAAAAAATTTGCCTAGATGGATGTAAGAGAGAAACTTGGTTCAAGGAAAAACACTGAAGCCAACATACTAGAAGAATTTTGTCTCTATGGAACCAAGACAGAATCAGAGGCACTTTTGCACTGTAATTGCCACCCTCAAATAAATGTTTTACACCTCTGCAGATCAGCACTATTACCCACATGTTACAGATCAGATCAACATGGCTTAAAGAAAATCAAGCTTCATCAAATCTCTTAAAACAGAGACAGAAAGCTCAGAAGAGCTATTGTAAACTAGTCCAGCAATGTTACATTTATGTTTTTCAAGCATATTTAATTTCAATGCATTTATATCCCTTTTGTAACTTTCTCCATTCTCCTAAGAACTATTAACAAAAAAAGATACATGTAAAATGCATCTCTGAGCCTCTGAAACCTATGCAGCAGTATTAAATGTGTAAAACCCTTCTACAATGCACAATCTTTCACTCCAAATTTGCACTTACATACTATGAAATGCTACACGAAGGATTAACTGAGATTCTCTGTACAACAGGTTCTTTTCATGAAATACATAAAAAATAAGAGTTCAAACTCAGTAGAGAGCATCTTAACTTCAACATGTGTCTCTGAATGCTGCAGTCACCTCTTTCTGTCATTTGAAACTCCACATAATACAAACATTATTAATCACTTCAGCCATGAAGAAATCAAACACATCCACCACTAAATAACCATTCTGGTTCAGAAACAGACAGTAAGATAGAATAAACCTTCATCTGATCTCTTTTTCCCATGTGTGACTACTTTGCAGCTTCCTTTATCCTCTGCTGAGCATGCATGTAACTTGTTAAAGATTGACTGCTCGCTTCCATGCAGTTTCAATACCTTTTCCAATTGTGTTCTGACTGCAGTCCAGCAAGTACTTTCAGTAAAACAGTGTTATTCACTAAGTGTCTCATTTTCTTACTGTTTGCATCTGTTTCTAGTCATCCATCTCACACTGACAATGCTAGCATTTAGACATGCATCCTGTATTAATCTAAAGCTGAATAAAAACACAGCATCTTTCATACTCACCACTGACACTACTTAAAATCATATTTCCAGAGTTTCTTACTTCATCAAATTTGGCAAAGATTGTTTGCAACCTGTAAAACACAACAACAAAACATTTTTATATCTCCGAAATCTCCCTGTTAAAACAAGAAATCTGTTTATTACCATACATAATACAGTAATACAGAAGGGATTAAGAGTATCAAGTAACAATTCCTAAAGGGATCCTCTTTAGTTGAGCATCTTCACACAAATGCACAGACTAAGTTAACTTTAGCAAGAACAAAATTGAGCATAATTAGTAGCAAGATTACAAGAAAAAAAATCTTACTTTCAGGTAGCAGCATTTATTCAGTTCAGATGACTGGGACAGTGCTTTACTTACACACAACACTAAAGGCAACAATTGGAACAATGAAATGTTTAGGAGGATAAGGATTTTATTTGTTCTGAGACAATCACTACTTTTCATCAAGATTTTTGTTCCTCAAAATTTCCTCAGTTTTGTTATGAAAATGCTTTCATACTAGCTAACACTTCTTACAGCAAAAAATGAAATGCTTTCTTCTAACCCCTTTAGTGATGTGCAATACGCACACCGTGGTTTAAATTCTCACAACAGGAAACACTCTGCAAATGCTTAGCTATATGTAAATAGCCAAAAAAAAGCCAACCCCAAAAAACTTCTAGATTTGCAATCTAGTCCCATACGGCAGAAAATGTTATTCAAGCAAAAAATCTGGCAATACACTGCAACAGTTATTTCTCATCATTTCTGCAGAAAGCTTAATACAAGCAGTGAAAGTATCTCACAGGAAAAAAAGTGACCCACGCATTAGCCCTAGGTTTGTATTGCCAAAGTAATACACTGTTAGCTGCAAACAATTGAGAACATTTTCTTACTTTTCTCCAAAGACTTTTCTGCACTACTCAGATTATGGTAATATCTAACATACATGTGACTTTTTAGCTACAAGACTAGCAGGACTGAATCCTGACCTCAAATCCACAGAGTTGTGAACTACAAATCACACAGTGCTCTGAAACTCCCCAGAGAGACACAGCTCAGCTGCATTTACAGTACATTACTAATACTATCTTATCCAAATTTCCTGAAAGAGCAAACATTGAAAGGCTCTGTTTTCAACTCACAATCCAAACTATTTTAAGGCAAACCCAAGAAAAATGGCTAAGAACACTGCTTGGATATGTAAATTCTCACCATACATACAGGAACAAAGTCAAGGACACACAAAGATTTCACTTCAACATGTCCTTAAGCACACATCATTTTCACTCAATGATGCATGCAGATAGGCTGTGCACACTCTCCCTTCTCTGACAGACTGCACACCCCTTTGATTCATTGGTCCCTCATTTAGCTAATAAAGAAAGAAAGTGATAAAACCAGGAAACACACCCAGACAGCAGTATAAAAAGTCTGATTCTTTACCCCCACACAGCACTTCACAGTATTTTAGGACTCTCATAATGTACTTTCCAAGTACTTCAAAGCAACCTGCTACAGAGTGTATCCGTTCTGCACTCAACAGGCCCAACACAAGAACTCCCCAGGTTTAGCTGACAATTCCACAGAAAGGTCTACCCTACTGCAAGCATCTAACACAGCAGAATTTTAAGAAAGTTTTAATGGGTTAAGTCAATAAGCCCTAACACAAACCAGCAGTTATATTCTATCATTTCAGCTTATCTCAAAACTAAAGGTAGCTCAGCAGTAGCTTACCTAATCTTCCCCTAACACAGTTGGGTGTCTGCTCCCTGGAGCACGTCTTCCTCCCCACCACCATCACATTTATGACCACTGCAGCCACCCTAAAATGTCTGAAATGGCAACAACTCACTAATGTCATACTACACTGCTTTAATATTAAAGCCTGGGCATTTTTTTTTTAAAATGAAAAGGTCAAATTGCAAACCAGAGGCACTGTTTCTCCACCCCCACCCCAACCCAGTGAAACTTGAAAAAGAAAGGCTACAATTCTCTGAAATGCTCTTTGGGTATTGCTGTTTACTAATGACACATGGAATCCCATTAGCATGCTATGTGCATCCAAATGTACACAGTGGAAGGTTCACACAACAGTCAAGAAACACAGCCATGCATTAGGCCATCTTGCTTTCCTAATAGCAAGTCAATGCATTTGCCTCAGAAGTACCATAGGAAGCATTTTTACTGCTTACCAGCAGTTACGAGTTCCCCTCCACACTGCTGGATTCCATACTGAACACTGCATTAACAATTCACCTACTTAAAAAGAAGGACTTAACACTACATCTGAAAGGCTAAAACTGTCATCCTGAGAGAAATTGAACAGGAAGACTACAGAGATTAGCAGATTTCCTTTAAAATTGCATTTTTTTATTCTATTAGGCTAATGTGATGCATTTGGCACACCTATTTTAGAAAGTTCAAAATAATTAAAAAAAAAAAGTTAAACTCCTGCTCTTTTCGTTTTTCAGAAATGCTTTCCTGAGCATTTTAAACAGAAGAAAACCAAAATGCTTCCTTATAAATACATTATAATAATGCACACATTGACCCTCTGGGTGTGGCAGTTTAGGCTGGACAAAATATCTAGTAAAGTACTAGGTGTGAGTGCTAATGTGTTTGTCAGCACTGGACACTATGCAGTCAGCAGCACAGGCTGGAGAACAACACAGTGCTGCCACTGCTAAAGCTTTCAAAGCATGTCTTTATGAGCAGAGGTACACTCCCAAGTATTTCAATTTTAAAACTCCCAAACAATCCAGTAAAACACAGCTGACAAAGCAGCCAAGCACTACTGTAGATCCAACCCTCTTTTTAGTACAGCTTACAGAAACTGTAACTGCTACTTTGCAGAGACTTTCACAAAAAGTTTCTTCCTCTCTCTCTCCTCCCTTCCAGCTCTTCATGTCACCCATTTGACATAATTTTCACACAGCCACAGGCAGCAAGGCAGTGTAGGCTAAGGACTCTAAAATTATTGCAACCACAATCAGTTTAAGAATGTTTACAGGAAGTCAGCTCTGGCAAAAGACAAGCAGGCCAAGGAATCCAAGGAAGTTTAGAGGGCTGGGTGAAGACTGGTTGCTGTGCCATCAGCAGCAAGGAACATTCTTTGAGAAGACAACATTATTACTCCTTGATCACATATCTGCAAGCCCTAGTCTGGGTATGACAGTGAAGTCATCAATCAGTAGAAATACTACGTCACCAGTGAACAGAAATAGTATCTTCTCTCTCCAAAAAGGTACAGCTTTTCTGCAACTTCACATATGGAGGGGAAAAAAACCAAAACACAACAACATATATTCAGTCCACTTCTGCGCAAGCTGGATTATTGTTGCTGTCTCAGTGAATGAATGAACGACTGTGTGAGGTTGTGCACTTTAAATGGTGCTCCTGGCAATCTGCTAACTCTCCTGTGGCAGGTGACAGGTCTCTATCAAAAGATTAACATATTACAGTGATTACATTCAACAAGAGCAACATGTACTCCAAGACACAGCTTGAGCTGACATGCGTGCTCATGGAAACGTGCATGCAAGAACATGCAGTGCACTTCTAGCCTGAACAGCTGCTATTTGTGACCATGTTTGAGGGAGTTCAACTGTTTGCATGACAGGCAGAGTGGGGGATACCTACAGTTTGGATCTTGTGATGAAGAAGCAAAAAAACCACCACTCCCCTGTCAATAGCAGAAGGCTAAAAAAGAAGAAGAAAGGCTGGTGACTAGCCTGGTTTTCATGTCCAAAGTGATCTAACCATAAAAAGCCTTACACTTTTTATCCCTTACCCCTCCCTTCAAAAAAAAAAAAAAAAAAAAAAGCGATCTTGCACTGACATCAGACCTGTCCACATCTGGACACAGCAGATGGGCTTCATCTACCACATGAACTAGACAGAGTAGCACGTGCTACTACATAACATGCAGTATTCAGAAATGCACACTGCAACATGCTTTAACACTTCAGGATATGAAGCTGCTGCCCTGGACGCAAGAACTAAACAAAGAACTGACATTCATGTTTCTCAAGTAAAGTGGGGAAAAGCTGTCAGAAGACTTCTTGAAAGATCTTTAAAGGCTTAAAACAAAAGACTAAGCAACTGATATCTACCGGAGCCACACAGGTTATTTCCATTCAGGGGAGATCAGACACACAGATTTCTATACTGTAACAAGCTCACTTTGGCTCTTTGGTAAACAGAGTAAAATCTGTTTACACTTCTTGGCTCTCAGAACAAGAAACAGTGTCCACTTTCAGTACTCACAGATGTATCAACACTAATATTTACATGCCCAATACCAAAGAGTGTCAAACCACTTTGGCAGCAACCTGAACGAAAGAGCAAACAACCTCCAGATTTCTAACCACTGACTTGATAGCCATTTTTCTGAGATAGGAACATGCTTTAGGTAAAAAGCACAGCATTATTCTGAGGTTCGTAAACTAAACAATAAACAGAAAGAGGAACTTGCTACTTTTTTATAGAAACTAAATCAGAAATTAATTTCTGTAAAGAATAAAAGTGCACTGGATAAAAATGCAGTAGTAGCAAGTATCGTTGAACTACAAAAGTAAGATCCCATCTTCTTTTCTTGACTACCTAGACTCCAACAGCTCCAATAATCTTCTCTAGAAAATCCAGTACTTTTCACAAAGTTAAACCCAACAGCTGCAGATTACAAGACGTTTAAAGCCTACTACTATTAAATTACTAACTACATTTGGCTTTATACAGACACAACATGTATATACTGTTTGCATATTTAAGGAAGTAGAACAATTTCTCAAAACAATGCTTGATTAACTTTCCTGCCTTCCCCTCAGCATACAGGAGCTGACTGAGTGCTTCAGGGCAGAGCATATTCAAGCAGCAACACACAGCTCTCTAGTGTGTAATTTATTATGTAAATTAAGCAAGCCTACACTCTGTTAAGTCACCTGTGCACCAAATCCTGCAGTAATAGGGTTTTCTGCTCGTATTTATGTTTACACACCATTTCTAATGCACCGTCATACAGTGAAGGAGCTGCAGTGCAGTTCAAGGCTGAACTCAAAGACTGAAAGCAGCCGTGTCTGAACTACAGATTATGCATAATACTTAAAACCCTTAAAACCTACCCAGACACACAGATATGAATACAGATTCCCCACCAACAACGACAAGATCATACTCTATGTCAAAGGGCTTTTTCCACAGATCATAGCTCCTGCATAACCACATGAAAATTATTCTGCGTCTAAGTGAAGGGAAAACTTCTGACAAGCAGTTGGAGAAACATCTTTAACTAGGTCTGTGTGTCTGTGTGAGCTGAAATTCCCCCCCCCCCCCACTAACAATAACCAGGCTAGCCAAGTCTGGAAGCAAATGAAGGCTGTATTTACAAAGCAGAATCTACAATCTACGATGAAATGCAATGAATATGTACAAATATACAAAATTCACAACATTTACAAATATATACAATCAACAGAAAAGCACAACCAATCTCCCTTTGCTTCCCCCCAAAGGGGACCCTCCCCAAAGGGGCCTCCCTCCCAGGAGCTTCCCCCCCACACCACCCTTGGACAGAAAGCAGAGTGAGTTAGAGCAGAAAGTTGTTAACTTAGCTGCCAAGGTCAGTGTGTGTTATCTTCAGCCAGAAGAGAAGAAGAAGAAAACAAGAGCCAGACAGCCCAGCAACTGCCCCCACTGCAGAACGCAGAATGTGCAGAGTGCCTACTTTCTTTTGGGTAATAGTTCTTAAACATTTCTATCTATCCAATGGAAGTGTTTAGGACAATCAGTATTTTTCCTTCTTACACCCAATAGTGACTTATTTACACTCTTTCACTTTCTCTGTTTTGAACTTTGCAAGGAAAAATTAAAAAGACAGTTTCAAACCATCAGAGTCCACCCCTTCTAAACAATTCCATTGGCTGCTACTACCATTTAGCTAATCTACAATAATATTTACAACAATAGGTGAATAAAGATCATAGTCCATTCCGGCTATCTCAGATGTAGATGATTCAAAAGAGTCAAATCACAGCAAAAACAGCAAACAGCTTGTTTCCTCACAGATGGAGCAAAGAAAGGAACAGGGACTCTCAGGTGACTCAGGGCTCTCAGGGTTCGTGCACCATAGATCTCATGGACTCTCCTCTCGGGCGCGATGTTATATCTACACAATACTCTGAATTTAACCTCTCTCAGCCAAAGTTAGATTTCTTTGTGGAATACACTGAATTTCACCATTTTCTTGCATCACCCAATAGGTGTGACCAGGACCTTCAGCAGAAACCACCCCTCGGACAGGTTTGGCCTCTCCTGAAGGAGAAAATACCCAAACAGTTTTGCCTAACAGATTCTTTTCTCTGGTAACAGGAACTCTATCACCTTCTTCCTTTCGCAACAAATCTGATTGGGCAGGTCCAGCTCGATTCACTGAACCTCTACTATTCACTAACCAGGTTGCTTGTGCTAAATGTTTCTCCCAGTTTTTCAAAGATCCACCCCCCATGGCTTTAAGAGTGGTTTTCAGCAAACTGTTGTAGCGTTCGATCTTCCCTGCAGCTGGCGCATAGTAGGGAATGTGGAATATCCACTCAATGCAGTGCTCTTTGGCCCAGTTTTTCACAAGACTGTTTCTGAAATGAGTTCCTTTGTCTGACTCAATCCTCTCTGGAGTTCCGTGTCTCCACAGGATTTGTCTTTCCAGACCAAGAATGGTGTTACGTGCAGTTGCATGAGGAACTGGATAAGTTTCCAGCCATCCAGTGCTTGCCTCTACCATAGTCAGCACATACTGCTTACCAGATTGAGAAAGAGGTAGAGTGATGTAGTCAATCTGCCAGGCTTCACCATACTTGTACTTGGACCATCGGTCACCGTACCACAAGGGCTTGATCCGCTTTGCCTGCTTAATAGCAGCACAAATGTCACAGTCATGGATGACTTGTGTGATAGCATCCATGGAAATGTCAATGGATCTGTCACGAGCCCATCGGTAGGTTGCATCTCTGCCTTGATGTCCTGACGAGTCATGGGCCCACCGAGCTAAGAACAGCTCACCTCAGTGTTTCCAGTCAAGATCAGGATCAGAGTTTGTGTCCACCTGGGAAACTCTTCCAGCTAGATCTGCCTGATGGTTGTGTTGTTGTTCCTCAGAAGGAACAACAGCACGAGCTACCAGAGAGCTAATCTGTCTTTCCTGTGTTTTGTCAACTGCCTTGTTAGGAGAGTGAAGGAATTAGAAAAGGCTACAGGAACTCTGCTTTCTGTCAGCAATGGATGGAATAGAGACTAGGAGCCTCATGCTCAGCTCAAGTAAATCATCACTCCCCCCTTCATCCCCACCCGGAAACTACTGCAGAGGACAGAGCACTGAGACTCAGCTCATGTATTATTTCACACTAGCCTTGACTGTCAGGTGCATAACTAGTCTGGCTTGGTGGCAACAAAGCTGTTTAACATGCAGGAAGGGGAGCCTTTGCTTCTTCATGTCAGTATAAAGGGTACAACTATGCTGCTGTCAGATCAGTGGGAATTTTGTATTCGGCTGACTCAGGCAGTAGGAATAACAACTTGGCACCCACTGCAACTAAATTAGAAACTGTTGATTGCCCTGAGGACGCAAAGCTCCTATGGTGTTTAATCCTATTTGGATCCCAAGATTTACTCAGTTTGTGTCACAGAGAAATGTGAACAGGTTGAATGCTGAACCCAAATTACAGTCAGACCCAACATTCATAGAACAAAGGCTGTTGTTATATGCATTCTTTTGCTCTTGTTTTCTATTCCAAAAGATGTCCAAGACCCTGTCTTAATGACAGGAGGATCTCCTCTGGTATATTCCAATTACCTCTATGAAACTCAAGTTGTTAGAACTGTAGGAATAATATGGCTTGAACTTCTGTGGTAACCATATGATCTCTTAATAGTCTAAAATTGTGACAACCATTAAATAGAAGAGAATGTTTACAACTTCCCATTCCCATAGACAGGGTAAGCTTTTGTCCAAACATATTGAACTCTGCCTGGAATGTGAAACAATTAATTCAACACCATTCTCCTGTGACGTTTTGATACCCTACAAATCACCATTAAAAACTTAGGCTAATAATGTTTTACAAGGGCCTTTTGGGGCACAGCATCCTTTCTGACATTCTCTCTCAGAGAAATCAGGAAGACTCAGACTCGACTCATAAGGGGTTAACACTATTTTTTTAATTTAATCTAATTTGTTTTAATAGGGAATTTGAAAGATTTTACTGTATAAAGTCTTTCCCACTAAGTCCCATTTCAAACTTTGTCTAGCTTGCTTAATTAAGCCAGTGCTTACCTAAGTAGCATCAAAACAGTGACTGATTTCATATAAACTGAACTACACACAACATAGACCAGGCTTTAAAGATCAGAGTTGTTTTTCAGGAAGAGAAAAGACCAAACAAAGTATGGATTTTCAAAATTCCTTTGCACCTTTTGCAAGAAACATCGAGTGCCCTGTGATGGCAAGTCTAACAGACCAGTGAACATGCTTTCTGAATACTACTTCCCCCCTAAACCCCAGAATTGGAAAGGACTGGTCTGGTATAATTAGCAAGAAACAAGGGAGACAAGTTTTCCAGTGTGACTACTTCAAGAAAGTAGAAGCTTGTTGATTTCATTGCGTATTCACATGTGCATGCACACACAGATGTGCTCACACATGCAGAATGCATGGAAAGTATTGATTTCAGTGCTTCAGTTGAGACTCTTCTACACTGAGGCTAAACAGCAGCTCTAGAATAAGCAACAAGACGTATAGATTCAAGTATTTTCTAATTATTTCCTCACTGCACTCAGGATGTATTTGCTTGATTTTGAAACGTTTTTGTACTACAGTCCAACTCTCGACTTCTCTTAAAGTCAAGGGTTTTAATTTGGGGCATGTAAGGCTGCTTTTCATGATACACCTGAATGCCTCTCCCACAAATAATAGATCACTACAAAAAAGTCTAGTAACATCCCAATAGAAGCAAAGCTAACTAGAAAAGCAAATAAATATTGCAGTAATTTTAAGAACAGTAACATAGACCAGCTCAGGATTACAAAACCACAAGAGCTAACTCACCTTCCAGGGGGAATTCCTCTCTTTGTCAGGTCTATTCGTACTTTCTCTCCTACATGTCTATAAATCTCTACAATGGCCAGTATGGCAGCATCTCTCACCTGCAAACACAGGTTCAATTGTTAATTTCAGGGTCACAGAACCCAAAACAACATTTGCTGACAACCCACTAATCATCCAGTTTCTATCAACCTGTATGCCAACTCCTTTCACAAAACAGCTGAAACAGTGAGGATGGAAGGAAAAGGAAATACATCTGTTATTTCAAGATGGTATTTGTTCCAAGTTGTAGCATCTCCAGATAGTGAATGAAACATATTAGAAATAACAGCTCTAGATGGAATTTCTGGGACTGACATAGTATTTTTTGGGGAAAAAACAAATAAGTGGTTTATTTAGGACTCTGTCACAGTATGCAATACTTCCAAAAGTTAGCCCATGCACTCAGTCTTGATGCTTCATCTTGCTCTTATCTGTTTCTTAATCCAGTGAGGCTCTTCTGGAAAACTAAGGACCTGACTGCCCAGAAGAACAGGCCAAAGTGATCAGTGTTTTTCCTCACTGCCTTCATCAGGAATTATGTGGCACCACAAACACAAGAAAGAGAGCAAACAAAATAGGGGAAGGGGAAAGAACATTTAGAGCAAGCAGAAGTGTCTCTTAGAAAAATTTAAACCACAGTCACTGCAATGAAAACTGCTCCAAATGCATGTTAGTGAACAGTGTTCTTCTCTAGAAGGAATTACTGGAATGGCTTTAGTCTCATTCTTTGTAGGAGTTCAAATTAAGCCCACAATTGCTCTATCAAAATATGAACTACATCTTTACTAATGATCAACAACTTGGCAAATTCTTAACAGATTTTCTCTCAACTTGAGCAATGCTACACTATACAGAGAAGCCAAGAACTTCACAGCACCCAGAAAAATCAGCATAGAAACTTGTACTGTTTGTTTTCTAATGTCCTACCAATGCTACCTTCATCCTTTCTGTGTTCTTAGCCTTTTCTCTCAGGCAAACTTCAGATAAACCAAGAGAGGTATTATCCATTTCCACCTGAAGCTTTTCTGAAGTTCAGATGTCACCATTATGAACTAAATCTTGATTTCCCCTGCAGGTATTTTTGCTTAAATAACCATTTTTAACTACAGTCCTTGCATGTGCTCAAACATCATTTGGATTCCATTAAGGAAATTATTACACCTGATAATGTTCTCTTTAGCAAATTTGGCATACTATAACAGGTCTCATGTAAGGGCTCCTGAAGGAAATTTTTCATCTTTTTTTTTTTTCAGTATGCCCTATGAGAAACAACTATTTTCAGTACTGACTAGTTAGAAGCTCTGAAGACAAACCTAAAGGAGTGTATTGCAACACTGCTGCCTTTGCAACTCCACCTTCATCTTCCAATGGATGGACTGACTCAGAAGAAAATGGGTTTGTTGTTTCTCATGGTGGAAAATAATGATCTGTTGTATACAAGCCAGCCTACTGACTTTCCTTAAATGCCTACATTTATTTTGCTTTCACTCCCCCATCAAAGCACAGTTGCTGAAGCACCAGTAAGCAATAAAATCCTTACCTGACTATTCGAGTCACCAAACGCTGTGCACAGATGTGGTACCAACTTGCTGAGGACTAATGGTTGTGCACTGTAACTAAAAAAAAAAAAAAAAAAAAAAAAAAAAAAAAAAAAACAAAACACAAAAGGTTAACATGTTTGTCTGGGTTTCTTTAACAGAAAACCAGGAAATACTTTATGCAGAAGTGAACTTTTAGCTTAGTATTGATAAAATACAAATTTACAAACTGTATCTCTCCCTTACCAGTCTTTCGTCTATGTTTAAGTAAGAAAAAACGACTAACACCTTGAGTCCTTCGTTCAGAAAGCTTACAAGTTAAGTTGATTGCTCCTATTTATTAGTTTAACTGAATCAGACTTCCTAAATGGTTAGCGTCAGAGAAAAATGGCATTCAAAAGAAGGATAGAACCGTTAGTTCTCCATAGAAACCAAAAGCTTACATGTTTAAGGTAGCAACAAGGCACACACACACTCCTTCTCGGGATCGGTAGTTCTTGTGTTTAAAACCAACAGCAAGGCGTTCCCAGATGTACTATAAAAACAGAAATCATTGTCTTTGATTACCAGGAGCACAGCACAATGTAATTCTACCCATATTTTATAATTACATTTGTAATAGTTGCAAAAATCCCCCAGAAGACTGGTGTACTGGGAAAGAAAACGCATTTCTCAGATAAGATTAAGTTATAAAATGCACAGAATGGAACACAGCTTATTCCTATGCCATAACCAATTTCTCAAAAACACTCTTCAGAAAATCTAGCTGAGTATTTTTATTATTTGAGAAGCAGCTCTCAAATACATACAGTGAACACACACAAAATGAACACTAGCATGACACACTACTAACTCAAACAGAAGTTTTTTTTTGGTTGTTTTTTTTTTTGCTTCATGTTGTTCCCCTGCCAAAATTTCCTCCCATCCATTTTAGCTCATCCTTATCCGTACTCCTGCTGTCCCCTTCTCCCCTACTTTTATTTTTTTTCTTCATTATTCAATTATTTCTTCCCTGTTTGTTCCAATTCCTTTGCTTCCATTTCTGTCCTGCTTCCATGTCTCCTTTTGTGCCGGTGCTACTTGCTGTAGTACAATTCTGTGGCTCACTAAACCCTCAGCTCCCCTCTTGCACACTCATTTTTCACTGCCTGCCTTCAGTCTTCCCCTCCTCAATTCTTCTCTTTTTTTTACCTTTCCATCTCCTTGCCATCCTCTAGCTGAACATTAGGGCGTAGGAAGCATAACCAGGAAGCTCAGGGAGCTTGGGGATTCTCTGGGGTATTGCGGAGCAGATGCAGAGCCTCCAGCTGGCACTCCCCCAGCTGCAGCGCTGCCATTACCGCCCTGCCACCATCCGCGGGAAGCGTTGCCTAGCAATGACTGCACACTGCAACAGCACACTCTACAGCCTCGGCACCACCCCCAAAGTGCTGCAATTGCAAGATACAGTGACCCAACTGCTCAGGGCATTAGATACGAATTATCACAGCCGTGGTCACCTTTCTAAACCAACCCTTCACCAACAGTTCCTGATCAACAGAACAGACAGCATAGAGCAGGGACTGCTGCCTCCCCTTCATTAATGATGCAGCACTTCATAGCAGACTTAACATTTTCCCATTAGAGCCTTGCTTGATTATTTTATCCCATCTGGGGTTTCTTGTTTATTTGTTTTATACTTCATTACATTTACAGAAAACAAACCTTAGACAAGCAGGATATGTCTTGCCAAATCTGCATAGCTTAACAACAAAGAATAGGGTTTTATGGAAAAAAACATCATTCCCATGAACCCACTGTCCTGGACAGACATAGGGGAAAAGGAAATCTCCTTGCTAGGTGTAAAAGCAAAACAAAATAGAACAAAAAAAGCCCAACAAACCAAACCAACCAACCATAAAACTGAACAGAAAGGGAACTAACTGTAGACTACTGAAACAAGCAAAGAAGATTTAACATTTACTCTTTCACTAAATCAACCTCACTTTAAGAACTAAATTCCTCTAGAAAGTCAAATGTCTGCTTAGAAAGTTCAACTCTCAAGACTCATTAGCAACGGCTGTTGTCTATCTCCCCTTGTCCCACTCAAGCATTTATATCACCTATGCTCTTATTTTTATGCTTTCCTGCCCATCACCAGCTACATCTCATTCTTGCTCATAAAGAAAAATCCCACAAAATAAATGAAATAATATCCAACAACATACAACACCCAAGATGAGTTGATTGGAAAGAAACTTACAGGACTTATCTACAAAAAAATTGCATCTACTTATCTCTTCCAAAGGGATGTTTCTCCGCAGCAAAGGGAGTGTAAAAATCTGTACTTTAGTGTTGAAGGCATAAGGCACGCTTCTCTGGTTTTGGTCCCTGCTGGGAGGATGACTGATGCTTTTAAGGACACACAACCTGTCCTAGAGCAGCCAAATGAAGTCAGGTTTCTCCAGCCCTAGGGGAGTTGCAGAAGAGCTACACCTTCTCTTACAGTGTTCCTCTGACCTCATGAACCTTTCATTGTCCCTGACTCTGCAAGTAATCTTCAAAGGGGATGGAGGCTTTCAATCACCTCAGTGTACAGCCTAACAACTCTTCAGAAACTGGAGGATGGAGTAGTAATGTAGAACTCTTTCCTAAGGAGGGCCTAGCAGGAATCGCCACATTGTTTGTCGGCAATTGCTTAAATTGAGCTGTCACCAAGATGTGCGCTTACCCAAATGCTACTGTAGGGGTAGGTGCGCATTCGGGCCTGCTTGACAGGCACTTGGCAGCATCTTGGGACCAGGAATATGTCACTCAGGAACTATTTGCACTTAGGCATGAAAAAGTGCTGCAATTTCTCTTTGCCAATGGATACAATCAAAACCAGATCTCCTGGAAAGGTAAAGGCATATCTTTGTGGATGATACTAATAGACTTTGCTGCCTAAACCTCAGTCAGATCTGTGATCGAATCATGTGAGAAAATGCCTCACGTTGAAAGAGAGATAAGTATGTCTCTATAGTTGCCTAACGTGTTACCTGTGTTTCCTTATCAGACAAAAAAAAGCAACTGGGAGTACTTTGTTCACTGCAGATTATTATTCCCTGCACACAAACATTCAAACCTGTATCTATGAATAAACAGAAGTCATTAATTAGCATGTAAAAAAACCCAAGACATTCTCTAGTAACTTCTTCACTTAAAAACTCAGAAACTGTTTTTCTTCAGAAATTCAGAACTCAAATAATAAGTTCCTACTGACAACCAGAGTTCCAAGTAACATCATAACCCAAACAATATAATCCTGTTAACAATCCTACATTTTTCAGACTCTCACACAGTAGAAATTTAAGGTTTAGCACTTGGAAGACACTTGGCTTAACTCCAACTTTAGCCTAAGACAACAATTCAGAGGGCAACCTAACTCCATTTCAGTTTGTGCAAGGTTCACACACCATGTTTGTCACACATCTAGAAGCCAAATTTTTTAAGTTAGAAAGTGCCATTCCAAATGCAGGACCTAAATAAATACGCTTACTTAATCCTATTATGGAAACTCAAACCCATGACATGAAAATGTCTCCCCAGATGCAGCATTTCACTGTGCCAGATTTTTATCTTTTGCTGAACATCACTGCCAATCCATTAATAGTATCTTTAACATTTACACCATTAACAGACACCATTACATTGTGATACATTCCAAGTCAAGCTCATGCATCAGTCATAAGCTCACTGGAGGCCCACATCTAATCTACAGCAAGCAGCCATACCATGGGCGGTGCTGCTTTGTCCATCAATTTCACTATAAGATTCTGTGCTTGCTCTCGAACCTGGTCTTTGGCATCTCCCATACGATCTATCAAAGGCAGGAGAACTACAGGAAAGAAAGAAAAAGAAAAAAAAGATTAAACACCAAATGAAGAATTTCTAACACTTAAGGATTTTCTGAAACAGATTTAAAACACATCTCCTTTCAAAAACAGAAGCTGACTTTAAGCTGGTCTCAAAACACTTTAATGTCTCAAATTTATTGCTGAGTATGTTACAAAAGCACTGCACTGAAATGAAAGAAAATGCTATCTCCCAACAGGTTAAAAAGAAAGCAAGCTTCCCATCTTAAAAACTGTGTGAGTGACTTCAGTTCAATCCTTGAAAAGTGTTCCAACAGCTTCTGAATGTCTGGCTTTTCTGGAAAATAATGCTAGGCCTGGGAAAGAATTAAGACAAAGGAAAAAAGAAACAAAACCTATTTTGAAATAAATGGCAGTTTGCTGTTTAATTGCAAGACATGGAAAAGCTTTAAATCCTCATATTCACACAACATATCATCTGGGAACTCAGTCTTACTTCAATCAAAGTACTGGTAAAAGTAACAAGTGTCCTCAAATAATAACTAACAGCGTATGATAGCTGATAGGGGGCCTACAAGAAAGCTGGAGAGAGACTGTTTGCAAAGGCCTGCAGGGACAGGACGAGAAGCAATGGCTTCAAACTAGAGCACAGCAGATTTATATTGGATGTTAGGAACAAGTTCTGCACCATGAGGGTAGTGGAACACTGGAACAGGTTGCCCAGGGAGGTAGTTGGAACCCCATCCCTGGAGATACTCAAGGTCAGGCTGGACAGGGTTCTGGGTAACCTAATTTAGTTGAGGATGTCCCTGCTGACTGCAGGGGGTTGGACTGGATGACCTTCAGAGGTCCCTTCCAACCCAGACCATTCTGTGACAATTTCACAGCCTAAAAATGAGAACTCACTCAAAATAAAACAACTTATCAATTCTTTCTGCCTTCTTATCTAGAGAGACATTTGTAATTATATCTGATACACAAATTAATGTTACCTTATGGAGGGAAGTTATCTGAATGAAGGCTTGGATCAGCCCTATGCAACACATCCCTGCTGTATTAGGTCCCAGCTCTCCTCCTGGGGCCTGCACACACACTGGGGCTCAGTTTGCCATCACCACAGCATTTATTCCAAGCATCTAGACTAACTGTATTTGCCTGGAGTTTTTTTTGAGACTTGGTCATATTTCAACAGCAAACAAAATGGTGGCAGCTAAAATCACTTTTACTGTATTTGGTGTTATACCCTCTGAACACCTGATGGTATTGTCCCATTGCTGCCTGATCTCTCCCAGCTGCTGACTGCTATACAATTCATTTTCCTGTTCTGCTCTCAACAGAAATAACTGTATCACCCCGTGTTTTGACAGGGAGATCAGAAAGAATTTTATCTGTACTTAATTCTATCATAACAACCAAACAACACAGTGCCAGCAAAAGAAAGGGAACAGAATCAGTAGCTTGGGTGGTCTCCTCAGTCCTCTGCTCCTATGTTAAAACCAGCAGCCACTTCTGTACCATGATTAGTACTGGACACACACACTGCTGAAGTTTGAATTTCCCTTCCTGCTGTATATCTGCATACTTTCTAATTGTCCTCATCTCAATATTTACTTTAATTGGCTCTGGATACTCCACTAGAATCTTTCACTACCATTATCAAAGTTTTAGAATTTTTCATCTGTCTTCCTTTTCTCCTCTGAATAAACTATCACAGCTTACTTCAGTTTTAGAGTTTGAAGAGAAGGGTTTGGGTTTTGTTGGGTTGGGTTGTTTTTTTGGAGTGGGGTGTTGGGGTTGGGTTTTCGGGTTTGCTTTTTTTGAAGGATGTGTTTGTTTCCTTAAGACGGTTTGAGTGTGTTGTGCTTGGGGATTTTTTCCACTTTGTAAACATAGAAGAACCATCCAGAACTCAAGAAGTGATTTTTGGAAGTACGCAGCTGGCCCATCTCATAAATTTCCTATCAGTCATATACTCACTTGTGATGGTTTGAAACTGTCTTTTTAATTTTTCCTTGCAAAGTTCAGAACAGAGAAAGTGAAAGAATGTAAATAAGTCACTATTGGGTGTAAGAAAGCAAAATAACGATTGTTCTAAACACTTCCATTGGATAGATAGAAATGTTTAAGAACTATTACCCAAAACAAAGTAGGCATTCGGCACATTCTGCGTTCGGCAGTGGGGGCAGTTGCTGGGCTGTCTGGCTGCTGTTTCTTCTTCTCTTCTGGCTGAAGATAACACACTGACCTTGGCAGCTAAGTTAACAACTTTCTGCTTAACTAACTGTGCTTCTCTGTCCAGGGGGGTCTGGGGGGGAAGCTCCTGGGAGGGAGAGGCCCCTTTGGGAGGGTCCCCTTGGGGGGAAGCAAAGGGAGATCGATTGTGCTTTTTCTGTTGATTGTATATATTTGTGAATGTTGTGAATTTTGTATATTTGTACATATTCATTGCATTTCACTGTAGATTTTAGACTCTGCTTGTAAATACAGCTTTTCATTTGCTTCCAGACTGAGCTAGCCTGGTTATTGTTGGTGGGGGGGGAATTTCAGCTCACACCGACACACTTTTTATTTTTGGCGCTCCAACTCGGGGCTCGATTGCTTGTTTGATTTATTTCTGCTCAGATTAGGAAGCAAAATGAAGCTGTTTTGGATTTTGAGTAATTTTATCTCCTCTGTTATCAGTGTGATTGTTTACAGATGGGCTGTTTCCTGCATGATAGACAAGATTGTGAGATACGTGGCATATAAGTCGTTTCTTTGGGTTAAGAACAAGTTACTGAATGTTGGTGAATTCTGTTATGGTCTTATTGGGCTAAGAAGCTATGGTAACTCAACTATGGATCTGCTAGCAGACACATATGAGTTTGTTACTCCTCTTACAACTACAGAGGGTCTTTGTAACCAGTGGTACCCTAGATATCTTGTGCTAGCCTTAATCTTAAATTTGTTGCTTCTTGGAATAATCATATGGCTACTGATAGCACTGTGTCAAGAAAGACATAAGGCTACTTGCTCTTCCAACTCTGCTGTGAATGTGAAAACCAAGCCAGTAAATTTGGTGGCCACTGTAACCAGAAAGCGTAAAGGAGCTGCAGGAGGAGATGCAGATGCTGCAGGAGATGGTGCAGATGGAGATGAGGGTCCTTCTACTCAGGGTCCCTCTCTCAAGAAAGATCCTTCTGATGAGGAAGAGAGGGTTAGCCTTAAAACTCTGGTAGACCTCTTGAGACCCCACATGGATGATGGAAATGTAGGTCAGGATGTAGACCCTGGTAGATTAGCAACTGCTGGTAGTGCCTCTGAACTCAAAGAAATTCAACGGAGGATTAAAATAGGATTATGGGGACAGCGACCTCAGGATGATGATGATGAGATGAGGATGAGGATGACATACAGTCAGCTAATGCACCCAGACAGGAAATTAGACATGTGAGGAAGGATTACATCAGAGGAGATAATGAGCCAGTCCTGTCTTGGCTAGCCAGGTGTTTTGATATGGGAGCCCCAGCATTGGTGGTAGGTGACAAGTCGGCCTCTCAGTTGGGGATGCTCTCAAAGGATACAGGCATAGACAGGCACCTAGGCAAGTGCATTGGTAAAGTTTCTCTGTGGGCACGCCTCCTACTGGCAGTCTCACTGAGGTACCCCAGCAGAGATGATTTACCATGGAACCCTAAGCCTTGGACCACAATAGCTGAGGGAATCAAGCGTCTGAGAGAGTTTGCTGTGAGAGAAGTAATGTATGGAGATCATAAGACTCTGAATCCTGATGAAATTCCTGTTGGAACAGGCCTTGCCAAAAAGCTCATTAAGCTTGCTCCTCCTAATTATGCTACTATTCTGGCAAGCAGGATTGTGGCAAGAAATTATGGTGGAGCACCTCCTACTGTTGGCCATTTCACTGACCAAATGAGGCAGTTGGAGGATAGTCTTGCACGTACTTCTTTGGTTTCAGCCATTGAAACTTTGTCTGGAGAAATGAAGAATTGCATGAAAGAGCTGAAGGAGGAACTTAAAACCTCCATATCCAACTTGATGAAGGGGGATGATTCTAATTCCTCTTCCTCCAGATGGATACAAGTTTCAGCTGTCAGGAACAGACGTGCTCCAAGAAGGCCATTCCAGAATAGGTCAAACCAAAACAGACAGCAGAGGCAATCACGTGGCAGTATCTGGATAAATCTGCGTGATCAGTTTGGTGAGAACATGAACAGATGGGATGGTCAACCAACTTCTGATCTTTTCAAGAGGTTACGGGAGCTGCAGAGGGGCAGATCCCGAGGTAGCAATACCGGGAGGGTAGCTGTCACTTCCTCAGTTTCCCAGAACAACTCTGATAGCTCCAACAGTGATCCTAATTCTGGTGCTGGACGTTGTGCCAGCTGTACATGTGGAGGTAATCCCCACCATTAGGGGTGCCCTGCCTTCCGCCAGGGGGAGGTAAGGGATAATGGAGATAACAGAATCTATTGGGATGTGTACATCCAGTGGCCTGGCACTTCAAAATTTCAGAAGTACAGGGCCTTGGTTGACACAGGAGCTCAGTGCACCATAATACCATCAAATTATCAAGGGGGAGAATCTATAACTATTCAGGGAGTCACTGGTGGATCTCAAGAGTTGTTTAAGATAGAGGCTGATATAAGTTTAACTGGGAAGCAGTGGAAGAAACATACTATTGTAACAGGACCTAATGCACCTTGTATTTTGGGAATTGACTTTCTGAGAGAAGGGCGTTTTAAAGACCCTAAGGGTTACAAATGGGCTTTTGGAATAGCAACTGTAGAAATTGATGGAGGAAAATTGAAGTTGTCCATTAGACCTGAGCTTTCAGATGAATCTGCAGTTGTGGGACAACATGAGATAGAGGATGTAAAGCTGCCGGTTGCTTCTCAAACTGTGCATCACAGACAATACAGAACCAACCGTGACTCTTTGGTGCCCATTCAAAACTTGATTCGTCAGTTGGAGAGTCAGAAGGTCATCAGCAAAACTCATTCACCTTTCAACAGTCCAATCTGGCCTGTGCGAAAGCAGAATGGAGAGTGGCGTCTGACAGTTGATTTCCGTGCCTTGAATGAAGTAACTCCACCCATGAGTGCAGCTGTACCAGACATGATGGAACTCCAATATGAGCTGGAATCCAAGCAGGCCAAATGGTATGCTACCATAGACATTGCTAATGCTTTCTTCTCTATTCCCATAGCAGAGGAATGCAGGCCTCAGTTTGCTTTCACCTGGAGAGGCATTCAGTACACATTCAATCGTTTGCCCCAGGGGTGGATTCACAGTTCAACCATCTGCCATGCAGTGATCCATGATGCTTTGGAGAAAGGTGGAGCTCCAGAACACATTCACTTCATTGATGACATCATTGTCTGGGGTGAGAGTGCTGAAGAAGTCTTCGAGAAAGGTAACAAAATCATTGACATTCTCTTGCAAGCTGGTTTCGCTATCAAGCGAGACAAGGTGAAAGGACCTGCCAGAGAAATCCAGTTTCTGGGAGTGCGGTGGCAAGACGGTCGCCGTCACATCCCAATGGATGTGATAAACAGAGTCTCCACCATGGCAAATCCCACCAACAAGAAAGAAACTCTGCGTTTCTTAGGCATAGTGGGATTTTGGAGACTGCACATTCCTGGATACAGTCAGATTGTGAAACCTCTCTATGATGTGACTCGAAAGAGAAACAGTTTCCAATGGGGTCCTGAGCAACAAGCAGCCTTTGACCAGATCAAGCGAGAGGTAGTCCAAGCGATGGGTCTGGGACCTGTCCGAACTGGTCCAGACATTAAGAACATTCTGTACACGGCCGCCAGTGACAATGGTCCAACCTGGTGCTTATGGCAAAGAGCTCCAGGGGAGACACGAGGACGTCCTCTTGGTTTCTGGGGTCGTGGCTACAGAGGCTCAGAGGCAAACTACACTCCAACAGAGAAAGAGATTTTAGCTGCTTATGAAGGAGTGAAAGCTGCTTCTGAAGTGATCGGAACTGAGTCACAACTTCTTCTAGCTCCTAGATTGCCAGTTCTGAATTGGATGTTCAAAGGCAAAGGTTCTTCACCACATCATGCAACAGATGCTACCTGGTCTAAGTGGATGGCTCTGATAACACAGCGAGCTCGAATGGGAAATCTCGAAAGGCCTGGTTTGGTGGAGGTGATCACAAACTGGCCAGAAGGCACAAGCTGTGCTAAACCTCCAGAGGAGAGAGTAACTCGTGCAGAGGAAGCTCCTCCTTACAGTGATCTGTCTGATGATGATAAGAGATATGCTTTGTTCACAGACGGTTCCTGTCGTCTGGTTGGGAACAAGCGGAGATGGAAATCTGCAGTGTGGAGCCCAACGCGCAGAGTTGCAGAAGCGAGAGATGGAGAAGGAGAATCCAGTCAATTCGCAGAGGTAAAAGCTGTCCAGCTAGCTCTTAACATAGCTGAACGTGAGAGATGGCCAAAGCTTTATCTCTACACCGACTCGTGGATGGTAGCCAATGCCTTGTGGGGTTGGCTGAAAAACTGGAAAAAGAATGGCTGGCAGAGGAAAGGAAAGCCAATCTGGGCTGCAGATCTGTGGCAAGACATTGCTGCTCGCATTGAGAGAATCCCAGTGAAAGTGAGACACATCGATGCTCACATTCCTAAGAGCAAAGCTACTGAAGAACAACAACACAACCATCAGGCAGATCTAGCTGCAAGAGTTTCCCAGGTGGACACAAACTCTGATCCTGATCCTGATCTTGACTGGAAACACCGAGGTGAGCTGTTCTTAGCTCGGTGGGCCCATGACTCGTCAGGACATCAAGGCAGAGATGCAACCTACCGATGGGCTCGTGACAGATCCATTGACATTTCCATGGATGCTATCACACAAGTCATCCATGACTGTGACATTTGTGCTGCTATTAAGCAGGCAAAGCGGATCAAGCCCTTGTGGTACGGTGACCGATGGTCCAAGTACAAGTATGGTGAAGCCTGGCAGATTGACTACATCACTCTACCTCGTTCTCGATCTGGTAAGCAGTATGTGCTGACTATGGTAGAGGCAAGCACTGGATGGCTGGAAACTTATCCAGTTCCTCATGCAACTGCACGTAACACCATTCTTGGCCTGGAAAGACAAATCCTGTGGAGACACGGAACTCCAGAGAGGATTGAGTCGGACAATGGAACTCATTTCAAGAACAATCTTGTAAAAAACTGGGCCAAAGAGCACGGCATCGAGTGGATATTCCACATTCCCTACTATGCACCAGCTGCAGGGAAGATCGAACGCTACAATGGTTTGCTGAAAACCACTCTCAAAGCCATGGGGGGTGGATCTTTGAAAAACTGGGAGAAACATTTAGCACAAGCAACCTGGTTGGTGAATAGTAGAGGTTCAGTGAATCGAGCTGGACCTGCCCAATCAGATTTGTTGCGAAAGGAAGAAGGTGATAGAGTTCCTGTTATCAGAGAAAAGAATCTGTTAGGCAAAACTGTTTGGGTATTTTCTCCTTCAGGAGAGGCCAAACCTGTCCGAGGGGTGGTTTCTGCTGAAGGTCCTGGTCACACCTATTGGGTGATGCAAGAAAATGGTGAAATTCAGTGTATTCCACAAAGAAATCTAACTTTGGCTGAGAGAGGTTAAATTCAGAGTGTTGCGCAGATACAGCATCGCGCCCAAGAGGAGAGTTCATGAGATCTACGGTGCACGAACCCTGAGAGCCCTGAGTCACCTGAGAGTCCCTGTTCCTTTCTTCGCTCCATCTGTGAGGAAACAAGCTGTTTGCTGTTTTTCCTGTGATTTGACTCTTTTGAATCATCTACATCTGAAATAGCCGGAATGGACTATGGTCTTTATTCACCTATTGTTGTAGGTATTATTTTAGATTAGATAAATGATAGTAGCAGCCAATGGAATTGTTTAGAAGGGGTGGACTGTGATGGTTTGAAACTGTCTTTTTAATTTTTCCTTGCAAAGTTCAGAACAGAGAAAGTGAAAGAATGTAAATAAGTCACTATTGGGTGTAAGAAAGCAAAATAACGATTGTTCTAAACACTTCCATTGGATAGATAGAAATGTTTAAGAACTATTACCCAAAACAAAGTAGGCATTCGGCACATTCTGCGTTCGGCAGTGGGGGCAGTTGCTGGGCTGTCTGGCTGCTGTTTCTTCTTCTCTTCTGGCTGAAGATAACACACTGACCTTGGCAGCTAAGTTAACAACTTTCTGCTTAACTAACTGTGCTTCTCTGTCCAGGGGGGTCTGGGGGGGAAGCTCCTGGGAGGGAGAGGCCCCTTTGGGAGGGTCCCCTTGGGGGGAAGCAAAGGGAGATCGATTGTGCTTTTTCTGTTGATTGTATATATTTGTGAATGTTGTGAATTTTGTATATTTGTACATATTCATTGCATTTCACTGTAGATTTTAGACTCTGCTTGTAAATACAGCTTTTCATTTGCTTCCAGACTGAGCTAGCCTGGTTATTGTTGGTGGGGGGGGAATTTCAGCTCACACCGACACATCACTGATTACATTTTCCTTCCTAAACGTTCTTTCATGAATCTTTTCAGCACTACTAAACACACCATTTACCTATACCACATGTTGCTAGTGAGGTCTGCTATGCTGAGCTGACTGTTGGGCGGCTGAAGGCAACCCCAGCTTTGCAGCAAGGAAAACAAACCCCAGGCACTGAGAAGCTGTGGCAGCAGAGGGGAGCACAGCCAGGGCCAGTTCTGCAGGAACACGGCTCTTTTGTGACCCCCCGTCAGTTGACAGAGATGCTGATACCAGGGCCCCACTCAAACCACTAAGGCAAGCACAGAGACCAGCTCCCAGAAGCAGCTCAGGGATGAGGTCAGTGAGTTAAACCAAGCGATGACACAGCCTGCAGAGCCCTCTGTGCAGCCACAGAACACACCAGCCTTTGTCACTTGCTGTGCTCCGGCATGGACAGCCTACTGTGGGAGCTGTTCAAGGGTCCGAATGGCTGCAAGCTGGACTTTTCCCCTTAAATCTCAAGTTTTGAAGACCCCATTATAAGGCATGATACATACGATACAAGTGAGGTCTGGAGAAGGTCCAGAGAAGGGCGGGGAATCTGGTGAAGAAGGGTCTGAAGAACAGGGCTCATAAGGAGTGGCTGAGGCAACTGGGATTGTTTAGTCTAGAGAGAAGGAAGGGCTATACAACATGAAAGGAGGTTGTGGCAAGGTGTCAGTCTCTTCTCCCTGGGAACAATTAGAGAACCAAAGAATTGACAGGGTTGGAAGTGACCTCAAGGATCATCTAATCCCAACCCCCCTGCCATGGGCAGGGACAATTTCCACTAGATCAGGTTGTCCAGAGCCACATCCAGCCTGGCCTTAAAAATATCCAGGGATGGGGTTTCTACCACCTCCCTGGGCAACCACATCCCAAAGACCAAAGAAAAATGCTTTTTCCCTCCACCCAACTTCATTCCAAACACAACTGAGCAATCAGTTCGGCTGCTAGTTATCTTTTCAGTTTTACGTTTTATCATCAGCAATATTAAATTACTGTGGTTTTTTATGCTGCAGTGCCAACGTACGCATTTGGTTGCTTCTGGCATCAGTCTGCAAACTAAACAAATAGATGTTAAAGAAAGGTGAGGAAAGAGAAATAGGACCAAACATGAAAACACATTTCAAATAGTAGTCTCCTAACAAGTTACCCAGTGAATTACACAATTTGTCATATTCAGTATGGATTCACACATTCCTACTGTTTTATAGTAACCTTACCCGCCTTCTTCTGTTTAACTTCAATTACTTCCAAGGGATTTTGCAAAACCTAACAACATAGGGCAACCTTTTTCCTTTTATTTATCTGTGCTGATATGAAGAGAAACATTAAACTGTATTTAGGAGACACTGATTCCCTCTGTAGTTGCTGGTTATTTGTTGCAGAGCCAGGAAGCATGATATCCCATTGCCTTTTCACCACATTTTAGCATGTTGTCCAAGTTTCCTACCACTATCAGCCACTCCTGAGCTTTTCCTGTTAAGATTGCTACATTGTTATACCACAACCTCATAGGTTTTTGATTACTCGCCAAAACTCAGAGCTGTCAGGAAAAAAATTCTATAGTACACATGAAATTTTACCAGATCTACCTCAAACCTACCTGCAATTTACATCTGAGCTATTTATGCCTTTTTCCTTTCTACTATATCTTTAACAGAGTTTATCATCCTGTTAATTTCTTTTCTGTCATCTGTCCTCCTCCTCCTCTTAGCTCAGTAAACCTAAATCAATTTTCATTTATACACATTCACAACCACTAGTTGAATAATAGATGTCATAGTTAAGGCCAAAACCAGCCTAGAGAGTCAGAGTAACACCCTAGAGAGACTGAGTACTTTCTCTGCTGGGACTGAAGATGACAAACAAGTCAACCACAGAAGTCAGTGCCTAGAATGGCACTCAATGTGTTTCTTAAATCCTGAGCTGCTTACATTGTATGAACCCCTGCAGCAAAGAATGCCACAGACAGCACCGTTTCTTTTTGTTAAAATTCATCAAGAGTTCCTTGTCATGACACACAAATGGAGCTTTTCAGTTTGCATTACTGCTCACAGCTCCCTCTCTCTGTTCCTTCTCTCCTGACCACCTCTCCCTGCCCTTTGTCAGTGCCCATTTTGCACACACCCTCTCACACCTACCCATTTCTGTGAGCAACTTCAGATAAGTCTGTGTCTGCTCTACTGTGAGGACTTAAAAGCATTCAGCAACTAAGAATCTTTAACAAGGAAAGAGCACCAGTTTTCTTGGACATTAAAAGAAAAGGCTTTGAGGACAGAAACAAACCTAAGTAGAAACACCTTCCTCATTCTCTCAGAAACCTTGCCAGCATTAAACAGCTGCCACTAGAAAGGAGGGAGGGAAAGGGGTTGCCTTTGCAGTCAGAGCAGACTGTTCATCTGGGCAAGATGGACAGGAGAAAAAGGAATCCCACAGAGAATCCTAGCAGGCCAGCAACAGAGCTGGTCCGACAGACCGACATGGTCAGGATCTCTACTTCTAAGCAATGAATCATTAATGGGTGCTCAGAGAGGGCCTCATTCCTCCCCTCCTCCAGATGAAATCCAGTCCACTCTAAGTTCTATCCAAAGCCACCTCAGACATTAACGTGCTTCTCTAGGTCTCTCCAGAAGCCAACTAAGAAAAGCATTAACATACTCTTCTTCACCAGAAGTGGAGGGGAAAACCCAAACATACTCATATCATGTATCCACGAATCTATCAGGGTCTCAAGTCTCAGAAACATGAGAAGAGTGCCTTCAAATCTGGAGAATTTCAGGAGGTGTACTAGACCAGAAAGAAAACCAGAAGGTAGAGAACAAACACTCAAGTCATCTTCTGAAATTGTTTAGCTCCAGGCTAGATTTCTCAAGAACTAGGATTAATCAGAACCAAACAGAAAGCAAAGAAAGGTAGGATTTCCCTGGCTGTTATTGGCACTGCATTTCTAGGTGACATGCAGTGAAACGGCTGCAGACAGCAAGCAGATGGCACTCTAAATCACAGCCCATCACTCAGGTAAAACTCCTTCCCGCTACTGATAAATTCCAGTGTCAGTCAGCCAGAACAGAACAAAAAAAAAAAAAAAAAAGCTTTGAAAGGCTGCATAGATTTTTATGTATTTAATATTTTTAAAAAGCTTTACGGACTCTGCCATCAAGGTGAAAAAAGTCACAGCTATGACCATAAGCTGTGATAATGAACTACAGAAAGAACCAAACAAAATGTAAGGATTTTGAGGTGTTGCAGGAAGTTGATCGTTTTTGTTACATTTGAAAACAAAAGCAAAGCATCTGTTCTGAAAACAATAGGGTCTGCTCTAAAACCTTTTTCTACCCAAAAAAAAAAAAAAAAGTCTGATTAGTCAGAATTTTGTTGTTCAAGAAGAACCCACAACACATCCAGCACAGCTTTTCCTGAGGTCAGCAGGCAATCCAACTGAAGGGCAATACCAGACAAAATACCTGACTTGCATTTTGGTGCACTAAGGTATCTTTGAGACAAGACTTCTCTCACATAAATAGAAAAGCTTGCTTTACGTTTTCTAAGCAATTCCATTTCTTGAAGCATTTGATTTTAATTTCAACCATCTGAGGTTGGCCATACTTGAAGCAAAGACGTGGGCCAGATGATCTTGAAAGATTTTCCAATCCTAGAGCAGGCTGTACCATTAGTCTCAAAAATTAAATACAATCAATGAAAATGAAAAATATGAATAAAAGTCAGTCCCTAGAATCTCAAAATTCTTCGTTTTTCTACATGCTAAATACCCATGGTAGCTTGGCTTTTGTGGTGTTCAGGAAAGCATTTCTCCATACATCATTAAAACCACTTATTCAAGAGTCACACCTTAACTAAGCTGCACTTTTTGCCCCCCGCAATCAAAACTTCAATCATAAAGAAGAAAAAGCAAAAAATTAAGACTTTGGGTATCACTGAACTAAATGCAGTCTTACTTACATATTTCCAAGTTTTTATATCAAATGCTTTTAATTCAAATTCACTCCAAAAATGCACACTGGAAGTCCTTGCAAATAGTTTAAAATAAATCATAAAACTGATTTGCATGCTTAATTATGACAACAAATTTGAAAGAGCATTTAAAACCTTCTGAAGAGTCTCATTTAAAGGTTCTTCTATCACTTGCAGAAGCCACCTGGGAAATAATGGAAACACTTCGAATTGGTTTCACATCTTCATATATGGCACTACTACTACCTCCCGAATTTTTTTTTTTTGCTCACTGGTTTCTTTTTACCGCAAGAAGAATCTGAAGTGCTGTTACACACACACATTTACATATGGGGGTAGCGGGTGTGTAATAAGTGTATCTATATCCAGACTTTTACATATGTGTACATACATAAATATAACATGTACCTGTATTTGGTCTTTTTTATGTGGCAAGTATCTCTCCTTTAACTTGCAGGTACTAAAATATACTTTCCAACATTCTTGTGTGGTTGTATATGAAAGTCTAATTGTTTCATGGATTAATGGACAGCTTGGTATGTGCAGAAAAAGGTCATGATGTAACATCATATTAAAACATACTTTCTGTTTTCTCATTCCTTTAACATTAACAAGAGGAAGGCACTGCAAAGAAATCTGGACAGGTTAAACTGATGGGCTGAGGTAAAAGGAATGAAGTTTAAGAAGACCAAGTGCCAGGTCCTGCACTTTGGTCACGACAACCCCAAGCAACACTATAGGCTTGGGGCAGAGCTGCTGGATGGCCAGGTGAACATGAGCCAGCAGTGTGCCCAGGTGGCCAAGAAGGCCAATGGCATCCTGGCCTGGATTAAAACCAGTGTGTCCAACAGCAGCAGGGAAGGGATCCTGCCCCTGTACTCAGCCCTGGTGAGAAGACTAAGGGGCAGTCTTATTTTTCTCTACAACTACCTGCAAGGAGGTTGTAGTGAGACTGGTGTTCATCTCTTCTTCCAAGTAACCGGTGACAGGATGAGAGGAAATGGGCTGAAGTTGTGCCAGGGGAAGTATAGCTTGGACGTTAGGAAAAACTTCTTTACTGAGAGAGGGGGGCGAGGAGTTGGAAGAGGCTGCCCTGGGAGGTGGTGGAGTTGCCATCCCTGGAGGTGTTCAAGAAGATGTAGATGGACATGGATAGTTTAGTGGTCACGATAGCTGGGTTATGGTTGGCCTCAATGATTTTAAAGGTATGTTCCAGCCTTGGTGATTCTATCATGCTAAGAGGGCAAAACAACATTCACCCCTTTAGAAATGAAGCCACAAGTATTCGTAGAGACTTTTCCCACAAACTATCAGGCACATTTGCTCATAATTCTTATAATCTTTCATATCTAATATTTTGATAATTAATGACATCACCCAGGAAGAGAGATTGTGACAGGGTAATTATGTACTCTTACATATTCTCTTTTAATCACAGAACAAGCAGTGGTTTTAAATACTGAAAGATGTAACATCCCAACACTCCTTAGTCTGAGTTATTTTTTCCAGAACAGAGCCACATAGTTTTATGAGCTAACACAGACCCTGATATGTATTGCTGGCAAAGGATTCTCAAGCATCTTCACTGGAAATACCAAAGAAATATTCACATTTGTAGGTCTAAGTTTTCAGCTGCAGGGAGCATGCATTGTGCTTAATCACTAAAGGATAACACCTTGGAAGAAAGTTACTGCAACATTAGATTGTTGTCTAGGAAACTGAATTAAGTCTCTTATCAGCCATTATACTTCAATACACAGATCACCAACATGCTCTTCAGAATACTGGAAAGCATCTGTCCTGAAACGATTGTACTGATTCTGTCCAAATCTCATTTATGGCATATATGTAGGCTGTTGAGACTGAAATAATAACAAAGCATTTATGTTTTTTACTTCTTTACAAAAAGCCTGTAATGCTTATGGGGACAAATATTCAGCCAGTTACTTTATTCTGTCCTTAAATCTATCCCCATCTTAAATGAACAGGAAATTAAACAGAGGAAGGAAAAAAATAATTTAAAAAACCCCCAACTTTTTCCACATTATGGTTGGGTAATACACTATTATATTGCCATCATTTATGAAGTTCTGAATCACAAATAAAAAACATCTTTGGTCACCAAAATACAGTGTTCTTTATGAAGATAAAAAACACATTTGAGGTTCCAGGTAATTTATGACAAAATACAGCTACAAAAGTGAAACTTTGCCCAGAAAAACAGCATTTACTCATTGTTCCAGTAAAGCACTGGAAAAGGCTGCCCAGAGAAGCAGTGGAGTGACCATCCCTGAAGGGACATAAAAAACATGGAGATGTAGTGCTGAGGGACATGGTTTAGTGGTTGATTTGGCAGTGCTGTGTTAACAATTGGACCTGATGATCTTAAAACTGTTTTACAACCTAAATGATTCTATTTTCTTCCGGCATCTGCAAAGAACTCACTATAGTTAGGGTTACTACACAGCCAGCACTGAAGAGACCAACACAGCTTTTATAAAAAGCAGAGGAGCCTCCCAAAGTTTTAAGAGTTCTCTGCAGAACAGCTGCCTAAGAGGTAACTCAGCTTACTGAGTGCAGCTGTATTTTTGAACAGGTCAAGAAGTCTTACAGGAAAGAAGGTACCATAATGATAAAGGCATGAAGGAAGAGACCCCACCCTGGAAAGTGGATCCTCAATACACTATCACTGCACAGGAAACAGGTTGTTACAGTAGGCAGTCTCATGCATATATTGGGTCAATTTTCAGGAAGCAGTGAAGTAACAAAGAAATAGATTATCAGTAATTATAAAAGTAATAGATGGCTTAATACAACCAAAACAGAATTATGCTACTATAAACACATGCTGCATCTGTGCTGTTACAGGTTCCTCAGCTCAAAAGCCCTAAACAGAAAGGCACTGAAAGGGGAAACAAGAACAATAAAACCCATGAAACCATGTGTATATGCCAGAAACAATGAAACTGGGACTCCTGCCCAGGCTGGAGAGGGAGGAAAGGTAGCAGAGGAGAGGCACAGAAGAGATCTGTAACATGAGGACTGGCAGTCAAGAAGGTTAGAAATGATGGCTCACCTCTTCAATACCAGACCTAGCAAGCATCAAGATACCTGGAAGCCAGTACAAAAGTTTTGCCTTGCTACAGAACACTGTAAAGCCAGAGGTCTGTGTAGGTTCAAAAACTAACCAGATAAGCTGTGGGGAAAAGAGAGTGACAGAGGAGACACTGAGGACACCATCTGCCTCATCTGGCCCTAAACTGCCAGCCTGCTGACAGCCAAGGGGTCACACTGATGGGGTTATCACTGCCTGTCTGTCTTCAGCCGTCTGCATAGGGATCTCTCTCAGATAACATTAGAAGCCAAACCTGCAGAGTCAACACGATTTGGGAAACTGCTGGTTCCTTACATTTTGTTGAAGGAAGGTGTTTTCTTGCTCACTAGTGTGCTTTTAATTACTCTTATAAACGCTGGACTACCCACACTCCCAGACATTTACAATAAAGTCCTTGTAGTACTGCTTCACCAAAAAACACTGAAACTGATCCAAATCTTGTTTTAAGATGCAGAGACACAGCTACCAACTGAAAAGATTTCATACTATAAATCACTCTTTTTAGAAAGTCATCTAAAATTAAGATGTTTGCAACAACATTTCAGTGTCTGTTAAGCTTACGCAGAAGCCGATCCTGCACAACAGTGACCTGCACATCCAGCATAATGCTCTCTATAGGTCTTGATTTTGGAGACACACAGAAGCCAAATTTCAGCTGAAAGCACTACAACTTTTCTAAAAGGTAGTCCTGGGATACATACCTTCAGATGTCTACTGATGTTAAACCATTCCGCACCTGTACTCTCTTTTTCCCCCAGTATTAATATTACTGACTACTAAAACTGAAATCTTTGATTTCCTCGTAAGCTCAAACTACTGCAATATTGTGACAAAAAAAAAAAAAAGTGTTTCCAGTACCTGAAGGAGGCTACAAGAAGGCTGAAGAGGGACTATTTACAAAGGCTTTGCAGTGATAGGACAATGGGCAATGGTTTGACATTTGACAAGAGTAATTTCAATTGGATGTTGGGAGCAAGTTCTTTACTGTGAGGGTGATGGAACACTGGAACAGGTTGCTCGTGGAAGTAGTCGAGGCCTCATCCCTGGAGATATTTAAGGTCAGGCTTGAGAAGGCTTTAAGCAACCTTATCTAGTGGAAGATGTCCCTGCTGGACTAGGTAACATTTGGAGGTCCCTTCCAACCCAAACCATTCTATGACGCTATGACTCTATTCTCAAACAGTTCACACTTCAAAAACAAACCAACAAAAAAAAAAAAAAAGAACAACTTGTAAAAAATTACAGCCGCTTAAAAAAAGCTTAAGTTTTCCACACCACTAGAACATAAATCAGAACAGAGTAGAACTCTTGAAACCTAGCCACTGTTTGTAGCTACATATAGAGGCTATTAAGACATCACTATTCTGCATAGCACAATATGCCTCTACTTAGCTTCCACTTCTCCAATACGAAACTAACCAGCCAAAGGAAAACAGATTTACATTCTGTAGCACTCTACTGCAGTGGTTCTACAGCATCCTGAAACATGCTTCCAAGGAGCCCTGTAACTTGTCATAAACTATATTTCATATTTGCAAACTCTCCAATTCTGTTGATTTCTTCAATACAAAAGATGGCATGTAAAGAAGAGGAAGCCCAGCATTTGTCAGACCATTTGAGATAGCTGAGGATGTGGGAACAAGAAGCAAAATATTGCACTTAAGTTTTGGAAAGACAGAAACTCCTGCTAAAAACAGACAATGATGCAATACCACTGTTAATGCCTTAATATCACTATCTCTTCTCAAGGGCAGCAGCAAAATTAGTTGAGCAGTAGAGGTTGCTTGTACCTCCCAGAAAACTCTTTCATATGTAGGCACACACAGATCCACTAATCTGAAATTCATCTGAGTAAACATTTCACACAAGAACAACAGTGCTTTCTTTTAATCTCATGAAAAATTTAGACTACTAAAAGCTACAGAGCGCAGTTATCTAACAGGAGGTGGATCACACAGTTCTCAGACCACAGGCTTCAGGTGACATAAGGCTCTAATTAAAGACATCCTGCAAATACAACTTCCCATCTTTAACACAAGTTAAAAGGTAAAATGTTCCAATGTAGTTTTTAGATGACAGTCTTTGGAAGTGGTAAGGCATGTACACAGCATGGGAGTGGAAAGCAGCTATACAGCAGGAAACTAACTGCAGACAAGATATGCCTGGAACCTTTAAAAACTCCCAGCCATCATCTAGAAATCAGTGACTGCACGACAAAGTTAAAATTATTTAAATTCCAACAATAGCAATAAGATACCTTACTAATGTACTACAATTAGCTCAGAAAGCTTTCAACGTGTTCCACTTCAGCTGCTAGGAGAGGGAAGTCTCTTCTTCATTTTGGTCTTAAGAGAAAGAAAATTGTATTTCACTTACCAGTTCCTATATAGGATTTAAAGCGTCCTGACAGTCTGTCGACAAAGGCACCTAAAACATCTAATCCCAGTAATGCTACCTGTTGAAACAAAAGCATTAGATGTACAAAATGGATCACTACAGAGTTCTTTAGAATCTATTTTAAAGAAATTAAGCATATATATGTAAGCATGCTGAAATACTCTATCTCAACCTAAAGATAAATTGAAGTTCCACTTGGAGAGCTGAGAGTGCCTTGAAAGCTTTCATTAAGTCAAAGTTATCAGAATGTTTGGAACAGATTAAGTCTATTTACACATACCAGAGCACTTCAAATTTTTCAGTACTTGTCTTAAAGACGTAAAATAAATTTTAGAAACACCAGAACATTGGATTTCTAACTACAAATTATTCTAATTAATAATTGGGAATGCTAAGGGGCTGGAAGAAGCTCCTGTCTGGATCATATTTTTTCCCCTCCTTATCATATGTTAGGTCAGCAGTTCTGTCCCTCAATTTCTTTAAAAGATTAGTCTAGAGCTCTAAGTATTACCTAAAATTTCCTTTGACACAGGTACTTGTGTAAGGCTTTAGGCCTTACCTCCTCTACCAAGTTTCTAAGCTGCTGAAAGAAACAAAAGATAATTCCTTAATAACAACAAAAAACCTGCAGTTACCAGACTCAGAAAAGGCAAACAACTTAAAATGCCAAACTAGCTACGCCTCCAAAGTAAGCACTAACACAGACTGAGGGGCAAGGTGGGGGCAGGGGGGGGGAACACCACAAAAGCAACAACGTGGTTTAAGCTATTTCCCAGATGCTAAGAGCTTATTTCCATCTGCCTACTTGGCTCATCCACTAAGGTTATTACATCATTTTCCAAACACCCAAAAGAAAACAACTCAGAGAAGTTAACATGGTCCTCCTCAGCAGTTCAGACCACAGCATTTGTCTGCCGGCTTGTGAAGCTGGGCAAGTTCTATTTCTCTTTGCTGGCTCTTGTTAAAAACAAAATGCAACAATAACAACAAATAATCAGAAAACAAAGGAAGTTCAAAACACTACTGGAATTGTGAGGAAGTTCTATAAACTGAAACTAGATGAGAGGACAGAATCTACTAACACAGAAACAAAATCATGATCAGAAATGATCTAACAATTTTGACAGGTCAGGACGGTTTTTCTATGCTTAACTATCCTGCATACTCTTCCAACACTTTTATTTCCTGTAAGAGTCCTTTTAGGACCTCCTGAAGCTCGAGCATTCCTAAGTTTTTCCTCCTCTCCTTTTCTAGTAAGACAGGCACTGCAAATGTTTCCCCATTAACACATGAGCAGAATCACTGCCTTCTATTAGCTACTTATTTTCATCAAACTTGGAAACACATTTTCTTGGACGATTCCATTTCATTCAGATCCTTATCTGTCATAATTGTCCAGACCAGACAAGAGACAAAACCCAACAGACTGGAGATGAATGTGAACACACAAGGCCCATGTATGCAGGATCACATAAGCACTGCTTCCACTGGAAACTAGGTGAGTAAGGTCCCCATAAACTCTACAATGTGAAGCAGCTGAACAATTCAGCAGATCATACTAAATTCAATATGCAATCGATCTCCTTTTTAACAGGAGGTACTAAGCTTAGTTACAAGTTAGTACAACTTACCTGGAAGGTCAGATCATTTTATTACATACTAAAACAGAATAGCAAATTTCAGTGGATGGCCTCACTGGCTTAAATTAATGTATCGCCAGCAAGTGAGTGCATCCTACAGCTGCAGATGAGAATATTGTAACTGATAACTTACTTAGAAAAAGTAAGTCAGTTTTTATGGTAAAATCAAGGCTTTCCCAAAGCCCTTTCCTTTAATATTTTTACCACACTGTCAAACTACATGAGAGTTAAGACAAATCTCCATCTAAAAAGTGATGCCTGAAATAAGAAATTAATTCAGGATATGCATGGTTTTTCTATGCTTCTGTTTCCAGACTAAGCCCCACCTTAGACTTGTCCTTCTAGTGACAACTTTTAAAATACCCTTCCAACACCAAATGATAGGACAAGGAACAACAGGGACAAGATACAACGCAGGAAGTTCCACCTCAAGATGAGGGGACACTTCCTTACGGTGAGGGTGACAGAGCACTGGAACAGGCTGCCCAGAGAGGCTGTGGAGTCTCCTTCTCTGCAGACTTTCAAAGCCCATCTGGATGCACTCCTGTGCAGCCTGCCCTAGGTGATCCTGCTTTGGCACAGGAGTTGGACTTGATCTCTGGAGGTCCCTTCCAGCCCCTGACATTCTGTGACTTCGGGGTCTAACACACAAACTACAGCCCTTCCTGCTCTGTAATCATAACTTCCAGACTCTCTCTTGGCCAAAATCTTGAGGAAGATTTTATCTTTGAAATATCTCTCCTGAAGAGAGATTCTGAACAAGAGCAAGCTCAGGGATTTAAAAAGTAAAGCACACATGACTGCCTTTTAACTACAGATCTACCCTTTAGTCATTGCAAAGAAGAGCTCTGAGTAAGATGGAGAGCATTTCTTGAGGAGCTTCCTCTTGATTATTTCCTCCAGTGCTTAGCGTCTAGTGTTCACAGAGGGTTTTTGTGGCATTTATTTTGCCTTTGGTGGTGGTGGTAGGTAGTTTGATCAGGCAAGGGTGAGGACTGGTTGTTTTTAAAGTCTTACCCAGGTAAAAATGGTGGTCATGTGGAATATCTGAACCTCCACATATCTACAGCTCAGAAGCTTGACAACTGACAGCTATTCATTCTACCACGACTACTATTGTCAACAAAGAATCTGATCACTTGCATTTCATTTGTGTGGGAGTAGTCACTGACATAATGCCTGCATATTCCACAGTTTTGTATCCCTCCCTATGAATGGGTAAAATTTAACCACCTCTGATGAGGCAAGCCACATTTATCTTGATTCATCATTCAAGCAGCTGTCAATGTGGTGTTGACACTTTCCAACTGTCCAACAAAGATTTGCTTAATGAACGCAGTAAGGGTTCTGCTTCAATAATTAGTGTGCAAGACCCCCTACAATGACTATAAATACCATAAATTTGAACATCCTGATGATAGTTGTCTTGTGTCCTTATTGTATGAAAATGTGTAGATCATACTGCATGTAATGAAGAGATGAGACTAACCCTGCATTTAAGAAATGCAAAAGCAACACACACTACTCTGAAATTCTCATCTTTAACAGGTACTGAACAAAAAGCCTTACAGGTAAGAGGTAAGGGAACAGCTTACTATAGTTTTCAAGTAGCAATCCCCTACGTACATCACGATTCTTTAGCTCATACAAAGTCCTTTATGGTCTGCAACCTTGAAAATATAAAATGTCATAGTATCCACAGAGTGAGAAAGCATGATGTGACCACAGGCTGGAGGTAATGGGAAGCTGCTCTAGCTACAAAATTGTCTCTCATTTCACATTTCAAACCAAGCCAGCAGAAGCACACCACTGCAGAGTATAGCAAATAAATAACCCTCTATTGTTTTTGCACATTGGTCTTAGCATTTGTCTGCTTGGATACACAATGGTCTGAGTTTCACCATCTCTTGGTAGGTATAAGCCATGCAGTATTCAAGCAGCCTTTTGGTAGGAGTCCCTAACAATTCATAAGGGGTCACAGGAGCAACATTGATTTGTTCAAGGCAGAACTGATCTTAAAATAAATAAATAAATAACAAAACAAAAACAACACCCAAGGGTTGGGTTCCAAGCTCTCACACACTGTGAGGACCCAAGTAGCAACACAGACTCTTCACTGTCAACAGAAAAACCTCTCACCAGCATTATGGTTCTTCGCTGATCAGCTTCAATGATGGATGTACTTCTTACAGGACTAAAATCATTGGATCTGTTTCTTATTCTGCAGTCATTAAGCCTTTTGCCTGCTGCTTAGAAAGAGCCTTTGTATACTGAGACTGAGTCATCAGCTCACTATTGTTTGTTGCATTTAAATACTGATTGTTGAGACTTGCAGTGGAAATTCCAGCCTTTTGGAACTGAAGTTCGTAGCTGGTGAGGTACTTTACAACAAGCTAGTGTTCAGGAGTATTCTTAACTTCTTGGATCACAACAGAACTGCCAACCTAACTGAGAAATACCCATTCTAGAAAGGACCAGACTCTTTAATGAATTCAAGATGTTGCAACCAAAATGTAATTATGGATTGACCCACTAATTAAGAACTGAGCCTATTTCTTGCTCTACAGCATGTTCCTTTACCATCTCTCCTTCTACCTACTCTTTCGGGCACTACTACTGCTCCACCATGGGCATCTTCCAGGCATCTAAGTATATATACACTGTTCTTCAAACCACACCTGGCTAACTATGCATGCTTACTATTATTCTCACTGTGATTGTGTTCACATCAGTAATTTCCCATCCCTTTAGGGGACCTCTAGGGCCAGGAAATCATCTCTAGTTATGTAAGTTGCCAAACAACCTTAATATGAATGTCACTGGATTTGGTCATAGGAGCTCTACAGATTCTGCAGACCGCAATCTGCAAACTAGCCACGAGAATCTAATGGGAGAATTAAGGAGGTCAGTACCTGGAACACCTGAAGAATTAAGGTAAGGCATCAGACTTTCTGTCACCATGGGGACAGTTGTGGTATCACTAGCAATCAACCAGCAAACACAAAACACCCCACCAAATAACTACACCCTGCTAGAACAAGCATTGCTTCAGCACTGCAATGCTGCAACAAGACACATGCAAGAGTATCAGGTGAGTTTTGTTGGGTTTAAGTATTGTCATCCAAGTCCCAAGGTGTACTTTCTCAACACTCAATCTCAAGTACCTCTGAAGTAGCTGAATAAGAAACCAAAACATTTCATGATCTTCAAACTGATGCAAGTTCAGACTGAAAGTGCAATCTCCAAATTGTTTTGTACTCTGTGGACAATCCAGCAATTGCTGTTCTAAAATGTGTCACACACTGCCTCCAGCTTGAGCCATTACAGGAGTACCTAAAGTTTGTTTCATATGCACATCAAATGTTCATCCCTCGACCACTGCCATACATTTTTCATAGATGTTGTTCCAAAGACACTAAGCATAAAACAAACCTATACGACCACAGAATTGTCAGGGTTGGAAGGCACCTCAAGGGTCATCCAAGCCCCCTACCATGGGCAGGGACACTGCTCACACTAGATCAGGTTGCCCAGAGCCACATCCAGCCTGGCCTTAAAAACATCCAGGGATGAGGCTTCCACCACCTCTCCAGGCAACACCTGATACAGCAACACCTGACATTTTAAGTCATTTTCTTTGAGACTGTCTGGCTTAAACTTCATGTGCTGCAGTAGGAGAAGTCTGAAGACAGAGCCTCTTTAAAAGCAGGACTCTATGGGAAGACAACGACTTGTATGGTGTTTCTCTTTGGAGTATATAATTTTAAAAAAGCAGTAAAGTGTTTGGGGGAAGACAGAAAAACCACACTTGAAAGCGTTTCTAAGCATGTTGATGGAGCAAAACAAAGGAATACCTTATTTTAGAACTTAGTTCTTTCAAAAGAATAGTTCTTGTGCTTAAATTGTATTAAATATACAGCAACTCCTATTCTCCACTCCTTACTCCTACTGCTGCACCAGCTCCACTGCTGCAAGAGACAAGTGTTCACGCAGCCAAGTAGGAACCCACTTAAGGAAACAAGTCCAAAAAACGAACAAGAGAAAGCATTTTCTGAGCCAGGTCTCCTCCCCCAGCCCCACAAGCACTCCCACCAGAGCAGGAAAGGCACGTCACACCGTCCCAGCTCAGCAGCCAGGGAGAGAAACTGCTTCCATCAGCAAGGCTGCTAGAAACGCCTGGTATGGCACACAGCCTTGGCTTCTGTGAATTCTCTTCTACCTCTCTCCACACTGCACACAGCTTGGAAGTGTCTCTATTCACATCCAAATCAAATTGCAAGCTAAGGAGCTGTCTCTCAGGTATACTGGATTTGATGCATTTCAATCTCCTGTCACATCAACCAAATCAGTTTGATGCAACACTGGAAAATTAATTTAACATCAACAAAAAGTAACTGCCTCAAGAGCGACAATGAGAACACTCGGCCCCAGGAGAAGCTGAGCTGCTGTTAATACAGAGATCACAGGCTGCATTACACAAACTGAAGCTTCAGAACAATTGAGAACTATCAACTCCAACTCTGAAGGAGATGCCTAATAGGTTGAAACTATATATTCTACATTCCTAATCAAAGGCTGGACAAAATTAATTTTAATTAAACTTAAAAGAATTAAAACTTCTTTCAGGTTTCCTGACCCTTCTGGAGCTCTGTTTGATTTGGCTAACATTCTATAGTTTATTTCACATTCTGTGAACAGAACATAAATAATACATGAAAAAAATAATCATTATTACTCAAGAAAAAAAAAACAACAAATAATTGAGCTGGAAAACTAACACTGGACTGCTATATGGACAGGTTGAGCCATGTTCTCATTACACATAAAGGAAAGTAGCTCCCACATAGCCAAGATGAAACGACTTGAGGAAGAAAGTAATAATGAAATTCAGTAAAGACATTTAAATTACCTCTATTTGCTAACAGAGACCAAGAAAACACCAAAACTCATGGAGAAACTGAAAACTAAAGGTTGAGGTGGGTCTTCATTCATTCCACTCGTCTGTGCTGCAAGTTAGCCCTACAACTCACTACAGCACTCACCTCGTGTAGCATATGTTGGCTTGTGGTCAACTTCAGATCCAAACTAACCCACACATATTCCTCCTAAGCACTGCTACTTAATCAAATGCCCCACACCCTGCACTTCTGCATTCAATTATTCTTACTGAACTGCAGGACTTCACGTTTTTTGCTTCTGAACTTCCCTCTCTTTTCAGATTACAGTATCTCCATTTTGCTCAAGTAATTTTAAATTCCAGCTTCCGCTTCACACACTGCCGTGCCATTCAAGGAAATTATGACTGCTGCTACCTCTCTGCACGGGCCTCAGACAGAGATCCTAGCCACTTGTCTTAACCATTTGCAAACTTACAGTTGAAAGTCTCCCCTTACTTTCTGGAAACTGAATGCTCCTCCTGCTGGCCTTCTGCTGAACTCCAGACAAACCAAAATAAATACTTGCTAAACCAAGGAAATGCAACAATGCAACAATAACTTCACTGGTATTTTGATATCTTTCAATATTTGGTGTTGAAACAAAGCTAAGAAAAATCTCACTCTTCAGGAAGCATAGAACAAAAGAGAACTCCAGATTTGCCTATGCACGTTATCTTCAATATAGACTAAGAAACTGATCACCATCTTCCCCCTCTCCTCTGATGCGGTGAGATCACACCTGGAACATTGTGTCCAATTTTGGGCTCCCCAAATCACGAGAGACAGGGATCTGCTAAAGAGAGCCCAACAGAGGGCTACAAGGATGACTAGAGGACTTGAACGTCTCTTCTCTAAGGAAAGACTGAGAGCCCTGGGGCTGTTTAGTCTGGAGAGAAGACTGAGAGGGGATCTGATCAATGTCTGTAAATATCTGAGGGGTCTGTATCAGGATGAAGGTGCCAGGCTCTTTTGGGTGGTGCCCAGTGATAGGACAAGGAACAATGGATACAAGCTGGAACACAGGACGGACACTTCTGTATGGTGGCAGCACTGGAACAGGCTGCCCAGAAAGATTGTGGAGTCTCCTTGTCTGGAAACTTTCAAAACCTGCCTGGATGTGTTCCTGTGCAGGCTGCCCTAGGTGACCCTGCTTTGGCAGAGGGGTTTGGACTCCATCTCTAGTGGTCCCTTCTAACCCCTAACATTCTGTGCTTCTGGGATTGTTTTTGTGACAATCTACTGCTCTGACAGGAGAACAGCTATTATCTGCTGCAGTTGAGGAACAAAACATGCTAAAGTATCAACTATAAAGGTAAGAAATCCAAAGATAACTCAGTCACAAACATTAGCGATGACTTTTCTCACATAAAATTACATTTAGAAACCATGAAAATTTCAGTCATAGGTTTTTATTACTGCTGATCAAGTGCAGTTTGCATAGAGAAACACAAGATGCTTCACTGCTTAAAATACATTTTATGAGGGTAGTTACTCAATTTTGGTGGGTTTAAAAAAGCAAAAAACAAATAACAAAACCCAACCAACCACTAAACCTCAACATGCTAACAGCCAAGGGCAGACTTGCAAAGCTCTGCTTGAAAAGTAACATTTCTGCTTCCCACATCTCTACAGCAGAAATTTCGTAAGTAATCTGCAAATCTGCTTTGAAGTCAGACATAGAAGAGTTTGAGCCACCAACCTGTACAAAGTTAATCTTGTAATTACTTCAAGTGACTATTGAGTACAAGAGATAATAAGAGGTGTTAATTAAAACCCATGTAAACCCAATAAGGCCACCAAATCACAGAACATGATCTATCAATAGCAATACTCACAGAATGTGGAATTAATTCACTGCTTGAAGGTCACCTGAGAGTCTGAATGCAAATATTAGCACTGTTGCGATTTCCTGAGACTGCCAAATATTTCACTTTGAGGAGAACAAATATCAGCAGGATCACGTCATCACTCAATTCTTTAGTTGTATCTAACCTACTCTCTCCTAAAAAAGATTTCAGAATTCACTGCCCTTATTTTTTAATCCATTATCCCTTACAGCCTTGAGAAAAGCATCATTTGAGGGGAAAAAAATACTACTAATCCCCACACACACACACAAAATCCATACCTTTCTCCCCTCCCCACTCAAAAAACCAACCAAGCAAAAAACCCCCAAAACCAACCAACCAAAAACCCAGACAAAACCACAAGCAAAAAAAAACAAACAAAAAACCAGCCAAACAAAACAAATAAAAAAAAAAAAACACACAAAAAACCCCAAAACCCACTACAAACCAAAATCCAAGGCTTTATAACGTGGGAGGAGAGGTCAGTCCCAAACAACATGAAATAAACCAGATCATGGTACCAGGAGACCATGTAAACCATTTTCCCTGCAGTGAGAGACTCTCATTCTAAGGAGATGCAAAATAAAAGTTTAAATCATTTGCATCTTCTGCATGTTGCAAAGTTTGCCATGGTGTTTGGAAGCCAATTCGTCACTGACTGCGCTGTCAATGAAGCTTCCATGACACACCACTGAAGTCAGCCTTGAAAAATGACTCATCTCTTTGTCTAGGCCATCCCCAGCATTCTGCAAACAGCTTTCACTACAGCTCTGTACCATTTTCACATGACCCAAAACATTCTTCATCTCGTCTTTCTGATTTATCAATAACCAAAACCAGCAATTTCACTTTCCACTTCAATGAGCCAGATGAACTAAAAAATGTTCCTATCTGCTTTCTTAGTTAGGAACTGCCAGACTGTTTATTAAACCACTATAAATTGTTGCAAATTTCAGAAAAGCAAAATCTTAGAGAGAATAACAGATGTATACTTATTTACTGAATATCCATTCTTTCTCACTCATTATCAAGTCTGTCAAACCAAACCTCCTATTCCCCACAGATTCCTTCCCTTCTGGTTGTATGAGGCAGAAACTTTCTAGGGTGGTTATTTCATAGAAAGTTTTATCTTTAGAGAGAGTTGATCATAGAGCTCCCAGATCATTAATCTTCATTTCCACCATGATCAAGAGAGTGCACTGCATGCAAGGACCCAATTTTCAGACAAAAGGAAAGATTCAGGGTAAATTACATCAATTGTTCCTTCATTATCTACATTATCTACCTGCACTGGAAATAATACTCCATCAAATTTCCTGTAGTACTCCCCACTTGTCACTCCAATTTATCTAGCTCAACAGCTCTCATAAGCTGCCAGTCATTATCACTGCTCATGTCAGCAGGGAGGGATTCATTACTTTGGGACACTGAAGACCTGAGAGACTTTTAGTAGGATACAAGAAAAGATAAGTAGAATTATCCAGATGCTCTACATATCCATTCCTCAGCAGAGGAAAGGGCAACCAACAAATTATTACAAATACAGTGATGAAATTACTTTTAAATACAATGTTGTGTGTATAAAGAGCTATCAGTAAGTGGATGCAGAGAAGACACAGCAAATATACTTTAACTATTAAGCAAACTATTTCAAAAACTCTTAGTATTTGCAATACTCTGTGTTGTCTTGCATGATTTGTGACCAAGAGTACTACATATTCCTCATTCGTCCTGCAGTTTTGACAGCCAAGAAGTTCTGTCACTGTACATCAGCAGCAGAAATGCCTTGTGTTACAAAAAATGCAGCTTGAAAAGCAAATTTCAAGTATTAATACCAAAATTTGTCAATTTAAAAGTCCGGGAAGAAACTTCTACATTGCCCTGCAGAGAAGAACGAGTATCTAGTTCTCTTTGCCCAAAAAGGTTACTTTTGAAGACCTGTTTAGATTTCACAGTAGTCAATTATCACTAACAACTGCCCTCGGATGAGGAATATAAAGGCAAACAAACTGCACTTGTCCAAGGTATTTCCTCAAGCTAGCTTGAGCTTTGTTGACAAACATGCTTCCAAAAAAAAAAAAGAAGCAGCATACACGCAAATAGAGTTAAGCCTTATTGTTTTCAGACCTCAAACTCAGAAGTGCTAAGTGCCAACACTGGCAAACAGACAGCAGTCTAATGTGAAAAAAAAAACCCAAAACGTTTCACAGTGCCCTCACGAGGTACTCCTGCACCTGCCCCCTGAGCGTAACCAAACAGAATAAAAACTACGCTAAGGCCACAGCACTAAGTTTAAAGACCCAAAATGCAAGCCAAGCCTCCGACCAGGCGTGAGGGGGAGGTAAAGGAAGCAGCGCAGCTGAAGGGCGTATCTCAGCACCGCAGACCCACACCGCCACCCCACGACGGCAGCAAGGACCTATCCCGGCTACACACCGGAAAGAAATTCATTTATTAAAAAAAAAATCGATAATGCTAATACGATTGTCCTTGATCATAAAGCTACGTTGTCATTGTGTTATCGGCTGGCCAACGCCTGAAACGCGTACAACTATAACACGAGGTGGGTGCAGGAGCAATCACTGCTTCCCTGTAGCACTGGCTAAGATGCACAAAAAAAAAAAAAAAAAAAAAAAAAAGGGGGGGGGAAAGAGCAAACCTGAGTCATCACTGTGCTGCTGTAGAGATACTAACTTCCCACCTACAGCAAAGTCACCTAAAGACGATATAAACAACTTTAAACTTACTACGGGGGCCCCAAGAAGCAAATGATTGATTAAATCAAATAAAACACAGTCCGTGTGCTACAGACCTGGTGAAGCTGCACTCCTTAGGGCCTACAGACCATAATGGCAATCCCATGAAGCACTACATCCCAGTGTAGACCATGGCATGGGAAAAGTAGTTAAATAAAATTAAAGAGAAAAAAACCATCACTACTTATCTTGTTTCATCATAAGAAGCACAAGCCTCGTCTGTTAAATATTTGTGTGGGTTTTCTTTTTGGTATTATGTAAAAAAACCTTTAACCAACGATAAAAGCAAAACTAAAAACCCCATTACTGCTTCTTTCAAGACAGAGAAATAGAAACAAGAAAACGTTAACCAACCCCTCCTCAAATTTCCGAATTTCCCTTTGCGGGTGGGAGGGACACAAAATGGTCTAAACGTAGTTTTACTTCTTCTCGCATCTGATTAAAAAGTAATCCAGCGCTCTGTACCTCCCTACCATGATGAATCATGGTCTTCCTGTACCTCGCCGCCCAGCCTCACCTTAAAATTACTGGAGTTGACCCATGCTGTCAATTCATCGATCACTTTATCAAGGCGTTGCTGGTCCTGCTCCAGATCGGTGGACCTCGCCGGGTCGCCCAGGTATTCCAGCAGCTCCTGGCCGACCTGCATCCTGCGGCCCACGTCCTTCTGCTGCACCTGGTCACAGAAATAATCCATACCGGCAAACTCCATCCTCCGCCGCTGCACCAAAGTTTTTACGGAGAAGCACCGACCAGCTCAGGGTCGGGAGCGCAGCCAGGTCAGGGCGTGGGACGGCGGCGGAAGGGAAACGCCCGGCGAGGCGGCGGTCCGCGGCAGCGCCGCTGCCCTCATGAAGCCTCCCCTCGCCCTCTCCGCTCCGGCCCCGCACCCGCCGCCTCCATGCGCAGACGCTCCGCACCCTCCGGCCTCCTCCGCGAGGTGAAGCCGCAAGTACGAAGCGAAGACGCGGGCTCACACGCGGAGCTTGGAGACTGCAGAGGGCGGAGGGGTCAAGAGGGAACCGCCGCCGCCTCCTCCCCGGGCTCGGGACTTTCCAGGCGCTTCCGCGTCGTCTCCGGGGATCCCGGGAAGGCTCCTCGCTGACGCCCCTGCTCTTCCCCCGCCGAAAGAAGGAAAACTGAAACCGAGAACAAGCGTTAAAGTTCGCTTGAGGGACGGTGGGATCTGGCACCTCAGCGGAGGACGGGCAGCCGCGGGCTGAACGAGGTCCCCGCGGGAACTGCCGCCGTCGCCTCCTCTCGCTCTCCTCCCTCCCGCAGGCGCCGCGGATCGATCCCTGGGCTGCCTTTCACCCCTGCGGGCAGCGATCCGTCCTCCCACGGACGCAGCACCGGTGAGGCCGGGACGGACCTCTCACGTTTCTGATACCGCAGTCTCTGGCCCCTCCTCTGTTCGTCCGCAGGGCAGCTTCGAAAACTTCGCCTCGGCGAGTCTCAGCACCACTTTCTCTCTCTTTTCCCGTCAGCTTCACGGCGGGGCCGAATCAGGCAAGCCCCCACGGAACCTCTTACACTCCTCCGTCCCGTGGAAGTTACTCCCCCGCCCCGCCGCGGGCCTCCCCGTCCGGCGCCAGCGATACTGGGCGTGCCTTCCAGCGACCACGCCCCCAGCGTCTTCCCCGTCTCCGGCAGCGCGTTCCCGTGAGGCCTCGCCCAGCGCTGCGGCGGACCGGCTGGCGCCGCGCGCCCCGCGGTCCCGGCCGCTCGTAGGCTGTGGCCCATGGCAGCGGGAGGAGCGTGCGCAATGCGCTCAGAGGGAGGGCGGCGAGGCAGCACTGGGGGTTGGCGCTCCTCCAGCTCCCGCGGCGCTGAGAGGCCGTGAGCGAGGAGCTGCCCCGGAGAGCATCCAGGGCTGGCTCCTGTGCCGAGCCGAGCTGTTGTCTTCCTGCCCCGGCAGGGTTTAGGTAGGCTCGTCCCAGCTCGGTGAAGGGTAGGGGCACGGAAGGTGTGCGAGAGTGAGCAGGGAGAGAAGCACAGTTCTGTGGGACGGTAAAACGCAGAACCTCGCTGCAGAGGTGGCAAATGAAGCTGCTGCCAGCCCAGCGCTGTCCCGACTTGGTCAAGCGGTGCTCGGTTTTCGCCCTGCCCTCTGCTGTGATTGAAGGTGGGGAGATCCCCGGGGAAGCAGCTCGGTACACGGAGCGCTGTCTACTGCAACGTAGCTAACCCACCTGCAGGCTACCAGGAACAGACCTTATTTAAAACACAGACACGTTAGTGCTGGGACTGCGACGTGAGGAGGTGTTCCAGGGTGCTCTTAAACTGGCCCAAATCCCTTGGACGTTAGAATGGAGAAAAGTCTCTGTCCTGCTCCCTCTCTTCGCCTTGTCCTAGCAGGGTGTCCGTGTGGCTCCTCAGGCCTCTGAAAGCAGGATTGTGATTTCCACACGCGTGGAAAGGAAAGGAGAAGAGTTAGTTTTCTCCCTCCTCTCGACCAAATTGCTTTGCTTACGCCAGAGCTTGTCCCGTGTGCCAGGTTCTCTACTCACTGACAAACTCGGGGTGATTTAATGGACTAAATGTCAGCGTTGGTGCCAGTGAGTTGGACTGGCTCACAGGTCCTAAGGACAAGAAGCACAGGACTCAGGAGGTGGGAAGTGTAGCAACCCCTATCAATGCAGCGGTGATGCTGTTCTGCCTTCCTTTTGATCATGGGAGGTTTCGTGTTACACTGAAGTGCAAGCTGGTGCTGATACAGGCAGACCTTTGCTTGCCCTGCTGTTAGGTATACAGTCCTTCCCTTTCCTACACCAGAGCTGTTGTTTATTTGACCTCATATAAAAACATTTCTTTTTCTCTCCTCCTTCTCCCTCCCCCCCCCCCCCCCCCCCCCCCCGCCGATTTAGCTTTTTGCTGTTTCAGATTCCTAAATTGCTTCACTCGTTTTAAGCAAGCACCAAAGTTGGGGACACAGGGCTGGTGGGACCTCTTGGGAGCTGCTGTGTCATGAAAGCTGAAGTTAGTTTCAGGACAGCACAGTCTGTCTGTCACTCGCTTCATTAGTCCTAACACTGAGGAAGGATGAGTGTGCAGGAAAGTGAGGTACTCCCTTCATTTGGCTGCAGGATCTAGACAGGTATAAACTGACTGAGGAACCACACCTGTAAACTGCAGCTTCACAGCAGTGTAAACCAAATCACATTTGTGCTGCAGTGGTGCTACTTGCCTATGTCTCACAAACCTCACTTTCAGGAATTCTGGCACTTCCTTTCTGTCCCATGCATTGACATTGGTATGTCTCTGCAGAGGGCTAGTTCAGCAAATCAATCTGGCATGAAAAGAGGCACTACAGGCACAGCAGAAGGCAAAATCACAAACAACCTTTCATTGGTTTGTGTGCAATGTGGTAAATTCAGGATCCTGTGCTTGATCAGGTCATAGGCATTACAATGATAAGATGATTCAAAAAGTTGTAGATGCCTTTCAAGCAGAAATGTATGCATTGTACTTTGATCTTACTATAATTTTATGGAATATTATGAACTTCTGTTTTTACAATGGAGTTTCCTGTGCACATATAATGAGATGTAATTTTGGATGGAGTTGAATAGTTCTTCTCTTGTGTGTGCAATGCCATTTATGAAGATAGGTTATAAAAACTTGGCATGGAATCACTATTATTGAAAATAGGCCTGAAGGAACTGATGCAAATTTTAAAAATAAGTATCAGAATTCTTTTTTATATATAGCTATGTACATTAGATGTATAACACTATATAGTTATAAGTATTATATATATAATTTATATAGTATATGGTTATATATATTTATATATAAATTATTCCTCTAGTGTGAGGTGTCCCTGCCCATGGCAGGGGGGTTGGAACTAGATGATCCTTCCAACCCTGACTGATTCTATGATTCTATGATCATTGTTGCTATGTTTTTTTCAATGTGCTTGGTGTTGCAAGTTTTAAAAGTAAATTTCTTGATGTGATGGTTTTAAAAATAACTGTTGATCTGATAAAGAGTGGCTAAATAGAAAAAAAATGAGCAGATTATACTGGACTCTTGGAGTATCAAGAACTGTAAACGGTTTTAGTGCACAAAACTTTCTGAAAAAAATTTAAAAATTTAAATTACCCTTTTGCTGTAGTCCAAATTAATGTCAATTTCCTTAGAAAATCCTAAGCAAAAACAGAGGATCAAGCTCATGGCACAAGCTTTTCTGAATTTATCTTGATTCAAAGCAAATGTACTGAGGAGGTAACCTAACTGCTGTGAATAGCACTGACACTGAGGAGAAGGTAAAGAATAATAAGACACACACTTGAAATGCTAAAACTATTATGTCAACTCAAAGACAACATCATGAAGCTATGCTAAGGGCAAAAAGCCATGCTGGGATAACTGGCTTCATTTTTTCCTTCTATTTCAGGTAATGTTTTCTTAGAAAACACAGGGGAAAATAAGTGCCTGGCTGTAAAACCAGAGGGTTAGACTCACATATGTCCCTCTGTTACTACCTGCCAGCACCAGTGCCTCTATACTGTATGGACATTGATACAACACCAGAAAATTGGTAGTTTTCATTGCTGAGGTGTTTTGATAAGGTCAAAGCAATTTCCTTTGCAATCCTGGCACTAAAAAGGATTCTCTTTTGTTTGTGAGATCAGTAAGTGTTGGTTCATTTCTTCCTCTGCAAACAAATAGCATTTTGATTTGGCAAAGCCAGCTCCTGGGTACTCATTTGTTTTTTCAGCAAAGCAAGAGTAGCACTCTAAAGTTGAATCAAGAGCAGTCCCTTGGCTTGGACAAAGGACACAGTTCTGTTGTTAGATGTTCTCACAAAGTCCTACCAGGCTTTGTACCTAGGGACGCCAGCTAGGCTCAAAAAAAGAAGGCATTTTCATTCAAACTGAAGATCTTTTAAAGCCTCTTATTCTCAGTTAAAGAGATTGCTGCCTTCGGAATGCAATCTTCTGTTTGATATACAAGCACATGAGCATAAATCCACCACTCTTGTGTATGTGTGCAATGCTTCATGTTTTGTAGAGCAGTTAACCCCATAAATGAATGAAGAATCCAAATTTCTGTCACACTCTGAATGTGACCTGTTAGCAAGTAGGGTGATTAGAGCAGGAGCTGAGGTAAGCAACACTAATGCAGCCAGGCGTGTTCCCAAGCTGGGCTGCACACCAAACCTGTTTCTACACCCCCATCCCATGCTGCACAGCTGTCCCATGCAGTGTCCTGTTCACAAACAGGCAACAGTGGTACAGGGGAGGAGGCTGGGGAGGGAGGATGCTCTGCTCTTCATTCCTTTGGCTGATGGGAAAGCATGTGCTGTGTTTCAGGCTCTGTTCCTACCCTCTTCCCTTTCCCAGCAGTAGCGTCCACAGGCTGAGAACTCATGCAGTCCACTTACTGATCTTCGTTCCAGCAGAAAAGCTACTTCCACAGACTGATTTCCCCTTCTGAATAATCCTTCCTATACAGAGTGTGTACTCCCATCACTGAAAGAACCATAGAAGTCCCTTTAAAACTCTCTGATTAAAAGGTCTCTATCACAAATAGCAAGCACAAGCCAGGCTAATAAAAACAGACTGAATTTAAGCATGAGTCACTCAGAAAGTTCCTGTAAATGTGTCTTGATGTGGCCTAAGTTGACATTGAAGAAATCTGTGAGAAAGTTGTCCTTACATTCCTGTTGGATTCCTCAGCAGCTAGAGCTGTGCTTCTGCATCGAGTTCCACCCTGGGTGGCTTGAAGCAAATGTTCAGATTGTGTCTTGGATGTGGTGTCCTTCAGTCACATACTGCTTACTTTTAATGGATGCTGGAATAACTAGAGCCTTTTATATGGTTATTGGTTGGAAATCAGCACATCAAAGTTTTTCTTACTAATGTCAGGGGGTGGTATACTGCCATATTGTGCTGTTTTAAGCAGAAATCTGACTTTTTTTGTTATCCATGGCATGTAGATATTTATTTTACATCTTTCTTACATTAATTGTAAAAGCTTTTCAAGATGAATTTATCACTGTTGATAACTGTTAAGAATAATTTGAATTCCTCTGAGATTAAGAATATCAGATTAATGAAGTAATAAGTATCTTCTGAATATAAAGCAATGAATTCACAAAGGAAAGTTCTGATGATGTTGCAATAGATGTAGCAAGGTAGTTGAAGTATTACCCATTTTTCTGACAAGGCCTTAAAGATGAAATCAGTTGTAACTGTGTTAAAGATGTCATCAGTGAACACTGCTGCGTTTTGGCTCTTGCCATGGATGTTCTTGAAATTATACACTTAACTATAGATCTTGTTTGTAAAGCAGTCAGAAGTTGAAACTACCACCCTGGTATTTTTGTTGTACACACTGAGCCAATTTGATTGCCAAGATGGGATGTGAGAGGGATCAGGCTGATGCCCAGTTACTGGGTTCCTCCAAGGCATTCATTTATTCCTTATTGTCAAATCTGTTTTAACATGTAGATACTGCAATTAAGTCATTCATCCTAATACATCTTTAATGATTGATTTTCTTGATACATGTGATACAGAGAAGAAAAACAAATTAAAAGCTATGGGTGTAAAGAAATGGCCAGAAGACAAAAGGCCATGAGCTGCACAATCCAAGCTAAACAGGCTGTTTATAGTTAAACAGGCTGACTTGTCCTTGAGAGGCTGATAAGAGAAAGCTTGGCAGAGCAGTAAACAGAAGATGAAGCCAGGTGTTGGAACTGCAAGGCAGAAAAACATTGCCGATACCATATTCCAATCAGATACAGTAACGGGCACGTGAACAATGTATGTTAGCCAATTGCAGGTTAATGTTATCCGTGTGGACAGCACATAATAGTATAAAAGCCTGTGTCTTATAATAATAAATGAGCAAGATTCTGAACTCATATTGGGCCTGTGTCTTGACTCTGGCTGAGCAGGACTTTAACTCATATTGAGTCCGTGTCCTGACTCTGGACAATCTCCTACATATGGGTAATGAAAAATAGTGTCAACTGGTCAAGAAAATAGTGTAAGTAGCCACTTTCTTTTATCACATTAGTCTGTCATCCCTTCTGTAATTACTCAAAGCTCTGCTACGTAACTTAGTATCCATTCTGTCTTTTCTGTACGAAGCAGAGCAGGGAGCAGAGATGTTTGTTTCCAGTGGCAGAAGTATACAGTTGCTGTTTGTCGAGTGAATGATTGCATCTGTTTTGTGCAGCAGGTTAGTTTTCTAGCTCTTGCTCAATTACAGAATCATAGAATGGTCCGGGCTGGAAGGGACCTCCAAAGGTCATCCAGTTCGTTCTCCCTGCAGTTAGCAGGGACATCCCCAACTAGACCAGGCTGCCCAGGGCATCAGGCTGTTCTATCTTCACATTTCTGTGCTGGAAGTCTTCTCCAGGCTGAACACCCTCAGCTCCCTCAGCCTATCCTCACAGCAGAGGTGCTCCAGCCCCTGGATCATCTTTGTAGCCCTCCTCTGGATTCTCTTCAACAGCTCTGTGTTCTTATGATGGGGACACCAGAACTGGATGCAGTATTTAAGGCGGGGGTCTCACAAGAGCAGAGTAAAGGGTCAGAATCACCTCTCTTGCCCTGCTGGCCACACTCCTTTTGATGCAGCCTAGGACACAATTTGTCTTCTGGGCTGCATGAGTGACTGCCGGCTCATGGTGACCTTCTCAAACCAGTCTATCAAGACAATGTTTTCTAAACTGCTAAGCTTAAGCAACTGATTAAACTTTTAGTTAAAATACCTATAGGAATGATTATAGTACAGATGCAATTACCTGTGGATTGTCATGCTGCTGTTGGTAACAGCAGTAGGGAAGAACTGGAACAGGTTCCAAAATCCTTGATTCATGTGACCTGAGAAGTAAAAACTAGTGAGCATGCAGTGTACTGCACAGCAGTGTCAAGGGACGTGCATTTGGGCCTTGGACTGGCAAAACCTCTGTTCTTGCAAAACAAGTCAGGGCATTTTCATTATCTGCAGGGAGCTCGCAGTGAATGCTCCAAAGAATGTGGCTGCCCATGCAGCACAGCCCAGGAAGTTTCATCCCACAGAAACAGCCTTCCAGACCAGGTGGGGCGTTGATACTCATCCCAGCAATACTGATGCAGTGGCAGACTCTGCCCACGTTTGTGTAACATAACCCACTTCTCACTGCATGGCAATCAGAAGGGAAGGGGAAAACCATGGGATTTGGTTGGCTGGTGTCCGGTGGCTTGCTTTCTCTTTCTGTAATGCAAAGCTTGCTATAAGTAGGATCAGAATCAGCAGTCCTTCATTACTTAAGTAACTCCTACACTACCAGTATTGATCAAGAAGGGTTTTCTCAGGTAAGCAACAGATGTAGGGTTCTTCCTAAAATTACTTTAATGCATACATAAAGTCGCATACATATCGTTTAAAATGCCCTTCTCTCCCCCCCAAATAATTGTATGCATTTACATGTTTTAATTAGCTGAAGCTGGATGAGTTTTTCGGCCTTGCTTAGTTTTGATGTGCTTTTCCTCTTGCTTGGGGAAGAAACTTGCCTGGCTGCTGGAGAGCTCCCTCTGGTGGCAAAGCTCCGCAAGCATTCCTGTCCGAGGGCACGTAGTGTAAACTGTACCTGCCTTAACGATCTCTGATAACGCTCTGCAGCAAAAGAACGAAGCCGAGCTCGCATATTCTTTGCCTGTCTGACCACACTTCTCACACAGAAGCCTGCCAGTTAGGTATGGATGTAAATACCAGTTGGTAATTTGGGTGATTTTTTGTAAATGAGTATGCATATACGAAAAACTCCAAGTACTGATTTATGTTCTACCAAAACCCGCTGAAATAACAAGTCATGGATTTTTTTTTTTTTTTACCCTAAAGAGAAGAAAATACTCTCCTTGTCTGTCTGAGCTAGATCTGCTGAATTAAACAATAGATTAAAACAGACTGCACGTATTACAGCCAACAGCAGCTTTGTTTGTGTATCTGCTCGTATGATTTACAAGCTCTTATGCTTTACAAGGATGTGGCTTTGCTTTGCCATTCAGAACTCAGTTTGTTGGCCAATCAGTGAAGGTGTGCCACCAACTGCTTGGAAAAAGAAGGTCAAACATTCTCCCTTCCCCCCTCCAAGTCTTGACCTCCTGTGCCTTACCGGGGAAAAGATCTGCGTCTGCAGCATCAGGGACTGAAGCAGCAGCCACATATGCTGCAGACCTCTTGTGCAACACTGTGGAGTCACTTGGTGTCTCCTGTGAGAGAAGCTGAGTCATGCTTTTTGTTACCTCTGCACCAGCCGAGACAAGGGAACATGAAGGCTGCTTTTAAGGATGCAGAGGGTACACTGATTCTCCCCATTTCCCTATGGCTGAAGTGATGACCTGTCCAGATCTTCCAAGCAGCCATGAATGAGATGCTTTTAGAGTGAAAACTGAAATGAGCTAATACTCATAAACACAGTTCTGAAAATAATAGTGCTGTGGATGAAGACAGTGAGGTTGGTTTTGTGCATGTGTATTGTGGAGGTGGACTGTTTAAACTCAGTGTGGCTGAACTCGTTTTAATGATCAACAGCTCACTCTCAAGAAAATAAAGCATTTGGTCATGTATCATTATCTAACTGGGAAACAAGAAACAAACTCGCATGAATCCAAGAAACTCAAGTTCAAGCAATTTTTTAAAACTAAGGTTGGATTCAGATCCCATGCATCTGGCTAGTATCAGGGACTGGGCTTGCTATTTTTTTGTTTTCTTGTAATTGTAGGAAGAGGTTGATGTACTGGCATGATGTGTCCTGATGGGATCCTTCAAAAGAAGTATGTGGAAACAGTAATTCATTGAAGTAATAAATATTAGTAGAAGTTTCTTATAATTCAGATGTAATTGTTGGTACTTATTGAACTCCTGTAGATCTTCAGTTTATTTCCCAGCAAATTCTACAGCTACTAATTTATTTGATGTTTGTAGATGCCTTTTGACACACATTTATAAGGAAATTGCTATTTGTTTACCCTAACCCATAAAGCTGCAGTTAGGACTTTCGTAAAACAACACTTAGGTGCCAATTCAGCAGTATATTAATACACATTTTAGTTGCTTAACCCTTTCTACATTCCATAATGGAAATTGAGATATGAATGCTTATTTTGAACAGCCAAAATGTCACTTTGAACAGACAAAATTTCTGAGAGTCACATTATAAACAGGAGCTTTGTTCCCCTTTTGGAGCCCCTGTCTTTCTGCTGAGAGAACTCACTCATCCACCCTGCAGGTCTGGGAGACTATTTCACAACAGACAAATGAAGCAAAGTTGTTATATAGGCAACAATATAAGATTTGATTTAATTTTTTTCCTCGAAACTCCCAAGAAATATCAAGCAGCTTGATGGCAGCAGAAGTGGACTCCTTTTAATCTGCTTTTAATTGAGTGACCATAGTGCCTGTGGTGCCCCAGTGATGAATTCTCTATTTTTTTTATTTAATATTGAATGACTCAAGGCAGAAACATCCTTGTATTCATTGTCAGCAGTTAAAGACAATAAGCAGCCTATTTAGAATTCCTATTGGAATAAAAATTTCTGCACAAGGGTATTTGAGCACACAACCATATCCTGTGCTATGGATTTTCTAGAACATCTGCCCCAAGCAGAAGCCAGCAAGGGTGTTTGTGCTCCAGGTGAGGACAGAAGCGAAGCCTTAGCTCCAGCAGGGCACATGGCCACCTTTGCAGTGGGTGTCTGAATCTTCTCCTCCACTCACACCAATGACTGTCATGCCAGACACTTGTAGGAAATCAAGGACATAGCATTTTGGCTGGTGAGCTGATCGGGATCGACACCGGGTCCGCTGTGCCTGCTTTGGGTTCTCTCTCTTTTCGTTTCTTTTCGGGGTTTGCGGGGCGGAAGGACCCTGGCAGAGAGCGACAACCAGCGGTCGTCCTCTCGCGTGCCTGCTCGGGATTGTGACGTCAGCCGCGGGAATTTTTAAAACCCGGCGGGGCTGAGCGCGCGACGCCATTTTGGCTGCTGAGCTATAGGCTTCTTGCCTGCTTGCACGTGCCAGGTCAGCTGACAGGATACGGGGTGGGGGACCACCACAAAAAACTCTCAATAAAATCTCCGATCTCAAGATCTCTTGCCAGCAGGTACCTACCATGGTAACAACTCGGACAAAGGGCGTTAAACATGCAGTAGGTTCCCAGACTGAGTCTCTCTACAAGCATGGTGGTGTTCAGGCTTCTAGCTGCAGTGAGTGTTTGAGCCTGGCACTTGGTGTGGAGGGTGAAGGAGACACCTGTGTCAGGTGTGACCAGGTGAATTGTCTCTTAAACTTGGTAGCTGAGCTGAAGGATGAAGTGGCTGAGCTGAAAGCGGAGGTAGCAAGGCTCAGGACCATACGAGAATGTGAAAGGGAGTTGGATATGTGGGAACAGGCTTTGAAACCCCCTCCAGCTGAGGGGAGCAGTGGAGGATGGCTACAGGTCCCTGTCAGGGGAAGCAAAGGGAATGCACCCCGACCCTCTTCCCCTCCCCCGCTGCCCTTGAGCAATAACTATGAGACTCTGCAGGCTGAGGGCAATGTGGATGAGAGTATTGTAGAGGAACCAATCAAGGAGATGCCAAAGACGAAGCAGCCCCCCCAAACCTTAAGGACCAGTGCTACAAAGAAAAAGAGAAAGGCTATAGTTATTGGAGACTCTCTCTTGAGGGGAACAGAGGGACCCATATGTCATCCCGACCCATCCCATAGGGAGGTGTGCTGCCTACCTGGGGCCCAGGTGAGGGACATCACCCAAAGGTTACCTAAACTAATCCAGCCCTCTGACTATTACCCATTGCTGGTAATCCAGGCTGGAAGTGAAGAACTTGAAAAGAGCAGCACCAGGAAGATTAAAAAGGAATTTAAGGCCCTTGGGAAATCGATTGACGGGGCAGGGGCTCAAGTGGTGTTCTGCTCAGTTCCCTCAGCAGCACTGGTGTACACTGAGAGGAACAGGAAAACCCACACCATCAACAGTTGGCTTAAGAGATGGTGCCAGCAGCGGAATTTTGGCTTCTTTGATCACGGGGCAACTCTTACTGCACCTGACCTGCTGGACCAAGTTGGGTTGAATTTATCTAGAAAGGGTAAGAGGGTGCTGGCACTGGGGTTGGCAGGACTCATTGGGAGGGCTTTAAACTAGGTCTGAAGGGGGTGGGTGTGGAAACCAGTCTCCCTGGAGAGGAGGGAGGACCACATAAACTGGTGAAATCAGCAGCCCAGCTGAAGTGCATGTACACCAATGGACGCAGTATGGGCAACAAACAAGATGAACTGGAACTCTTGGTTCACCAGGTGAACTATGATGTAGTTGCCATCACAGAAACATGGTGGGACAATTCTCACAATTGGAGTACCGCACTGGGGGGATAAGCTCTTTAGGAGAGACAGGCAAGGGAGAAGAGGAGGAGGGGTGGCCCTGTATATTAGGGAATCCTTTGATGCCTCAGAACTTGAGGTTGCAGAAGAAAGGGTTGAAATGCTTGTGGGTTAAAATCAGAGGGAGGCCGCACAAAACTGACATCCTGGTTGGAGTCTGTTATAGACCACCCAACCAGGACGAGGAGGCAGATGAGATATTCTATAAGCAGCTGGAAACTGTCTCAAGATCATCAGACCTTGTCCTTGTGGGGGACTTTAACTTACCAGACATCTGCTGGGAACTTAATTCAGCAGAGAGGAGACAGTCCAGAAGGTTCCTAGAGTGCATGGATGACAACTTCCTGATGCAGCTCTTAGGTGAACCTACCAGGGTTAAGGCTCTGCTTGATCTGCTGTTCTCAAATAGAGAAGGGCTGGTGGGAGATGTGATGGTTGGAGGCTGTCTAGGGTGCAGCGACCATGAGATAGTGGAGTTTTCAATATGCAGGGAAATAGGGAGGAGCAGTAACAGAACCCTCACTTTGGACTTTCGGAGGGCAAACTTCAGGTTGTTCAGGCAACTTATTCGGAAAGTTCCCTGGGTAACAGCCCTTAAGAACAAAGGGGTTCAGGATGGTTGGACCTACTTCAAACAGGAGCTCCTAAAGGCACAGGAACTGGCAGTTCCCACATGCTGTAAGATGAGCCGGCGGGGAAGACGACCGGCCTGGATGAGCAAGCAGCTCCTGAGGGATTTAAGGGAAAAAAAGAGGGTTTATCGCCTTTGGAAAGGGGGGGAGGCAACTAGTGATATGTTTAAGGATGTTGCTAGATCATGTAGAAGAAAAATTAGAGAGGCAAAAGCACAGTTAGAAATTAAACTGGCCGCTTCTGTGAAGGACAACAAAAAGCTTTTTTATAAATATATTAATGCTAAAAAGAGGGGCAAGAGGAGCCTCCACTCTTTATTGGATGTGGAGGGTAACATTGTAACTAAGGGTGAGGAGAAGGCTGAGATTCTAAATACCTTCTTTGCCTCCATTTTCAACAGTAAGGCAGGAGGACTTCAGGATAACTGGCCTCCTGAACTGGTTGATGGGGTCAAGGAGCAGTGTTGTACTCCTGAAATCCATGTGGAATTAGTTCGAGACTTGTTGAGTCACTTGGATATTCACAAGTCCATGGGACCTGATGGGATTCATCCTAGGGTGCTGAAAGAGCTGGCAGATGAGCTGGCCAAGCCTCTCTCCATCATTTTCCACCAGTCCTGGCTCACTGGAGAGGTCCCAGAAGACTGGAAACTGGCCAATGTGACATCCATCCACAAGAAGGGACGGACAGAAGAACCTGGGAACTACAGGCCTGTCAGCCTGACCTCAGTGCCAGGGAAAATCATGGAGCAGATTGTCTTGGGGGCAATCACTGCGCACCTGAAGGATGGCCAAGGAATCAGGCCCAGCCAACATGGATTTAGGAAGGGCAGGTCCTGCCTCACCAACCTGATCTCCTTCTATGATCAGGTGACCAGCCTGGTGGACGTAGGAAAGGCTGTGGATGTAGTCTACCTGGACTTCAGCAAGGCCTTTGACACCGTCCCCCACAGCAAACTCCTGGCCAAGCTGGCAGCCTGTGGCTTGGACAGCAGCACTCTGCGCTGGGTTAGGAACTGGCTGGAGGGCCGAGCCCAGAGAGTGGTGGTGAATGGTGCCACATCCAGCTGGCAGCCTGTCACTAGTGGTGTCCCCCAGGGATCAGTGCTGGGCCCCATCCTGTTCAATATCTTTATTGATGATCTGGATGAGGGGATTGAGTCCATCATCAGTAAATTTGCAGATGACACCAAGCTGGGAGCAGGTGTTGATCTCTTAGAAGGTAGAAGGGCTCTGCAGAGGGACCTTGACAGGCTGGACAGATGGGCAGAGTCCAACAGGATGGCATTCAACAAATCCAAGTGCCGGGTGCTGCACTTTGGCCACAACAACCCCATGCAGAGCTACAGGCTGGGGTCAGAGTGGCTGGAGAGCAGCCAGGTGGAAAGGGACCTGGGGGTACTGGTTGACAGCCGCCTGAACATGAGCCAGCAGTGTGCCCAGGTGGCCAAGAGAGCCAATGGCATCCTGGCCTGCATCAGGCATAGTGTGGCCAGCAGGAGCAGGGAAGTCATTGTACCCCTGTACACAGCACTGGTTAGGCCACACCTTGAGTACTGTGTCCAGTTCTGGGCCCCTCAGTTTAGGAAAGATGTTGAATTGCTGGAGCATGTCCAGAGAAGGGCAACAAGGCTGGTGAGAGGCCTTGAGCACAAGCCCTATGAGGAGAGACTGAGGGAGCTGGGACTGTTTAGCCTGGAGAAGAGGAGGCTCAGGGGCTACCTCATTGCTGTCTACAACTACCTGAAGGGAGGTTGTAGCCAGGAGGGGGTTGGTCTCTTCTTCCAGGCAACCAGCACCAGAACAAGAGGACACAGTCTCAAGCTGTGCCAGGGGAGGTTTAGGCTGGAGGTGAGGAGAAAGTTCTTCACAGAGAGAGTGGTTGGCCATTGGAATGGGCTGCCCAGGGAGGTGGTGGAGTCACCATCCCTGGAGGTGTTCAAGGGGGGATTGGATGTGGCACTTGGTGCCATGGTTTAGATAGTCATGAGGTTTAGGGTGACAGGTTGGACTCGATGATCTTTGAGGTCTCTTCCAGCCTTCTTGACTCTATGATTCTATGATTTAGACATCTGTTTATGTTACACATCTCAGCTAATTTTAAGCTAGTTTAAAAGCCAGTCTATAGCCCAGTCCTTTGGGGAGGAAAAGACAGTGCAACCTCAGCTAAAATAATAATGACCAATAGCTTGTTTGGGTTTTCATAAAATAGCATTCTCCATTCAACAATGCAACTTTTATTCAAGAATCCTGGCATCCAGCAGATGTTCTAGCTTCATGTCAGATCCTGGGAACCCTGGGGAATTCCTGTGGCAAAGCCAGCAGCTGAGGGTGACAACAAGGCAAACCAGGGCAGGCCCCGCCCTGCGCCCTGTACTGGAGCAAGATGGGCACTGTGGTCCCCTGGCAGTGCTCAGGGTCAGCTCAGTGGCTGCCAGACGTTTGTCCAGGTCAAGCCAGGTGTTTGACTCATTGAGGGGCATGATCTGGGTACAGGCACAGCCACAAGGTACCTCAGGCAGGGGTCCAGGACAAGAGCTGGGGCTCAAATACAGCTCCCAAGCAGTGAGTGGGCATCCAACAGGGCTTCTTACAGATCTTGCTCACCCACTAGCTTTTCACAAGCATCTGATCCAAGGTGACATGGCTACACCACCCTCATACTGGCCTCCAGCACAGGCACTCAAACATCTGCTGAAGGCCTGATATCATGGATTTAAGGATATATTTGTGGTCTGGTTGCAACCAGAATAAAAGAATTTCCTACCACCACATATAGTCTCCCATTTTCTGAAAAGTAAAATATACATTTCTTTGTGCATATGAGAGTGGCAGCATTCATTTCTCTTAAATGCTTTAAACATCTGGTACTGAAGGCAGGAGAACTTGTATCCTGCTTCTGTCACAAAGCTACATGGGGAAGAAGCAGTAAGAGCAGTAGAACCAGTCTATCTGATCTACAGATTTAAATTTGAGATGGACCTGAATGACAGCATCTGAAATTTCAACAGGGAATTTGATTTTCCACCCACAGTTCACTTTTATTCATCTCTGTGGTTTTGCTAAAGACTAGTTTCAAAACTTTAGCTGTAGACTTGGGCTGGGATTCAGAAATTAAGAAAATCCTGTTATGATGAGGCTCAGTGTCAGTCCTTACCTAAGCATAACTTCCCTTGAGTGCAGTGAATGTTGCTTAACTTCCAAAGTATGCCCAAAAATAGGAGCGAAGCACATCTTGGCAGTGGCTGCAATGCCTCGCATTTATGAAAGCAGTCCTGGGGCACGATGACATTTTCAGAACTAGCACCCAGTTCCATGTCTCTTTGGAGGCAACTGTTGAGACATTCAGCAGAGGATAACAAGGTATTCTTTTCCAGGCTCATTTTTCTGCCCTGTGCATGATGGAAGTGCTCCCCTACCATCCATTTTATTTCTCCAAGCAAACACTTCAGTCAGATTTTGCTGGCTGAGAAGACTTTTAGAGAAGCTGCAACATTCCTGACATTTTGTAGCACTACGTTTCTTGCCCTGGGATCCTGGAAGCTTCACAAAGACTGTGCTCTCCAGTTTTCACTGGACAGCTTTGACTGGTAACGTTTTCCTTCCTCGCTGCAATGTAATCGATACCTTGATGCAGCTTCAAGAAATGCTAACTTGAGCCTAGACAGTGAAGCAGATAAGCTGCCTATGTCTGTGTTGCATTCAAGATTATCCATGCTCACACTGCAGACTGTGAGGTGCTTCCAAGCTATACCTGTAGTTATGTCAGAAGAAGATACCAGAGCTTTTGGCTTGGAGAGCAGTTTTTGTTGCGTATTGCTGTGTTTAAAGATGTGGGTTGTGCCTCCAAAGCACCATTTCGGGAAGCATGGTATTTTTATGCTTATGTGACCATATGCCCAGACAGCCAAGGAATTTTACTCAAAATGTGCTATTCAACACAAGATATTGTTTTGCTGTTCACACTGACACAAATGATAGCCAGAATCTGTCATAGTCAGCTGCATAAAGTCCTGCCAGGCAGTGCTTGGCATCCCAGGGTTTGGTGTTTGGCTGGCATTGGTGGAGGAAGGTCTGCAGCTGCAGGTGAAAGCCAAAGTGAAAACCTAAGTATAGCTGCTGTGGCTGTGCCTGCCTGCTCTGAACACTGCATTTTGATGTCATTTCAGGTGAAAGGCAGTCTCTGGCTCCAGCAGCCAGAGACCCAGCACTTACCTCGTCAGGAGCTGGAGTGTGGTGTGATGGTGCAGTCACCCCAGCAAACCAGGCAGCCGAGTGGCCTGCCTGTGCTGCAGGGTATCCGGAGCAGCACGTCACGGGAAGGTAAGCATCAGTGGTGCAGCCTGTGCTGTGGCCCTTTGGTTGTCCTACTGCAGTGCTCCACAGCAGATGAGCCCATACCTACCTCCTCATTGCACCTACTGGTGGGCACATGAGGAGGATCCTCTTTAGCTTAACTAGGTTCCTCTCTCAGTGCCTTGGAGTGTGCATAAATAACTAACAGTGGACAGTCAGAGTTTCTGGCCAACAGCAGCATACAGCCCAATAAGGCAATACAGCTGAGGTCACAGAATCTGCATCACAAAACAGGCTCAGGTATACCCTGTACCTTCCATGCTCAGACATGATCACTACATGAAAATGTAAGAACCCGATAATCACAAAAAGTTTTCCCAAGCCATAACTGTGTCCAGTAGTAGTCCATGTAAATGAATATTTCATCCAGTGTTTTTCTTCAAAGAGGCACATCTCTTCTCAAGGTAAACTGTATCTCACAGAGCTGGGCAATGGCCATGTAATCATTGCTTGAATCCAGACAGTCCTTATCAGCTCTAAACCGTGCCTGTAATCTTTGTAAGCATATAGATCTCAGCAGGTCTTTTGCCTGAAGGGTTGTATAGTAGTGGGCCTTCTAGGAGCAATCAAGCCAAAACGTATCAGATGATGGTCTCAGCATAAAACTGTTACTGACATGTTATATATTTCCAGGTTTAATTAAGTTTAGCTACCATTACTCACTCCTATTTAATTTATCACCACTATAGTTTAATTGCAGATTGACTTTCTTTCCATAACTACTAACTAGCAGTAGGTTTTATGAGCCCTGTTATTCTCCCATTCTGATAGAAGTCCATTATACAATAAAATCTGACTTAATTTTACATGCATTCTGGTCACTGTATTTTATTTCAACTGTCAGTAGTCATAAAGCAGAAAGCTGATCTTGCAACAAGGAGCAAATCCAATATTAAATTAATACATAATAGCTTTGTGCAGTGTAATCTTTTGGCGCCGAGATGAATTTTGTCACTGTGGCATTTACAGCTAGTAGCAGATTCAAGAGATACACTGCTCCTCTCAGCAAATCAGTCAAAAGCATGCCATGGATATTATTACTTCTAGCTTTATCTTGTAGCTACAAAAAATTATCTCCCTATCATTTCTATCAGTATTCCTTACTTATTTAGGCAGTGCTGAGGGCAAGGGTGGAAACATGATTTGCATGGCAATTGTTTTCTGAAGTTTTTTTGCCTTCTATGAGTGAATTTTCAAGATAGAAGGGGAAAAGTGCATTTTTTCCCTTGATAGTAACAACATGGTGTGTTGTACAGTACGAGGTGACAGCTACCTTTGTGCTGTGATACAGACCTCATGGGCTAGGGGCAGCACTTCTAGAGGCTTCTGCTTTGAGGAGTTCTGGTGGGGCTACATCAGGAATCTCTGCACTGTGTGCTAGATAACTAACCTTGTACATTTCCATCTGTCTTCATCTGTTAGCTTTCCACAGCTGTATGCTGTTTCAGTCAGCCTTTTTTTAATTTGCTTGTACAGTATTTCTTGCAGTTGTGTTCTTTCTCTGCAGCACAGCAACACTGAAAATAGGAGAAAACAGTCAGCTTAGCTCCTTTCAGGTGTCATACAGAGCAGACAATAAATGCAAGAAATATGTACTTATCTCCATTCTGAAGCTGCCACAGGCCAGTTTGGTCCCTGGAAAAATTCCAGCTACCCTGAGAGTTGCCCTAACTTGTACCATAATTGCTGTGTTTCCCATAGGACTTCCCATCACCATGCATGACAAGTACTGAAGAACACCTGGGCCACACCTCAGATTGCTTTCCCACTGGCTCACACACAGAAAGATCTTCAGCAAATGCTACCAGCCTAGTGATTTCTTTGTGTTTTGGGAAGAGGTCTTCTAGTACAGGTATCTTGAGACTCTGAAGACAAGTGAAAGGGGAGACAGAGACAGCTAAGGACCATGATATGTTAATGAATTCTGATAAAATGGAAATCCCTGGTTCTTCTCCTAGGCTTGGCATGAGAGTTCTTCTGGCAAAAAACTTCTCTGTTGTATCTAAGATAGATAGGTAGATAGATAGATAGATAGATAGATAGATAGATAGATAGATAGATAGATAGATAGATAGAATTGCTTCAGTTCTTGTCCAACTTCATTAACATTTACAAAGTGTTCCCAAATCTTTGCAAAGGCCCTTGCATGCACCTAGAGTTACTCACTAGGCATTGTGCTGAATAGTGCCACAGTCCCTATGTTTCTCATCAAACATGTAAAAGCCCTTACAAATTTTGCACTAACTTAAAATCAGGACACCCTGAGCTTGATACTTTTTCCCCAGTATTCTGAGTGACCACCTCAGCTTGCAATAATTGTCCATAGTTCTCCGTTCCTTACAGCATTCCCTTTTCCATTTCCTAAAGAGTCACCACTCTTAATTCCTCCGTTTCCCTGGCTAATCTGCCATTCTCAAACATGGTTTGTTATGCCATGTGAGTACATGAGAAAACAGGAGGGAAAATGAGCTGGAGCAAACTACTTGTTTCTCAGGGATGAGATATGGAGTCAGCATCTTGCCACAACCCAAGCATGCAAATGGCTGGGTAAAGCTATATTGCACTTCTGACAAAAATTTCTGGTGAGCCTTAAGTTTTCATCCTTAATTTTCATTTTTGCTCTGAACAATAATACATAACAAGGAAAATCTCCCCTCGCTCAACGAGCTGGTTTTTTGGGCATGCATTTTCATGTGCCTGTATTTAGACTTGATGTGAGTTTTATATAGACAGAGACAGTTACTTGAATCACTGCATATATTTCTGGCCAATAAAATAGAACATTTGAATAATTAGCACATAAACAGTAGGTATGCTGAATGAAAAGTAAAGAAAAAATTCTTTAGCTGCTTCATCCCTGAAAATAGGTACCTCGTTAGTCACTGATAACCTGCCATGCCAAGCAGGTAATACTGGTAAGATCAAAATGGGAAAAATGACAGTCATGAGGTGGAACAAAACATGCCATGGGAAAATGAATTGACCTGCTATGATGACTCCCAGCTAGCTAACTAGTCTGAAGAACATTCTTTGAACCCTGTGAAAAGAGGGGGAAGCAGATGCTAGAAACAAATGTGGATAAAGGGATATAGAAGGGACACATAAACCCACAAGCCTGAAAGTCAACAGACACATGCACATTAGTGTTAGCAGAGTCCCAGAAGCATGAAGGATTTGGTGGGTAATGAAGTGGCTAGTCTTTGCTTTTTACTTTGTGAAATTCACTTGCTGACCTAGAGTGAATCCAAGGACAATTTAATGTCAGTTATGCCCAGTCACTGATGAACTCCTAGCTAAGTAGCTTGTAGGTAATGCCAGCTGATTGCAAAAGTGACTGCTGCTAAGCCTGTCAATGTCTGCATGGAGAATGGCCAGTAATTAAGCACCCATTTAAACCTAGTGTTTGGAGCAGAAATATGCTGTCTTGTGTTCCTTGAAATATCCTATTTGTGTATGTCTGTATCTAAAAGGAGAGGACGAAGTGTTAGGTTGCTAGGTGTACTAGTATGAAAGGAACACAACATGAGAGTTTATACCAGTCAGTGGGAATGGAGGAAGTGCTGCACATACAAATGAGCTGAATGACTGATTCTGCAGTACGAAACATCAGGTAAAAGAATGGATTTTTTTTTTCTTTTATAAGTGACTCGTTACAAAAATTCCTGTCTATATTACGACAGTAAGAACTACCTGGAACTTGAGAGGCAGTGTCAGGCAGAGTGACCTGAGAATTCATGAAGTAAGTATTAGAGATAATCAGCTGAGCTTGTAGAACGTAATTTGCATGTTAAATTCCTTATAGTAACATTTCAAGTACTGGCATTAGTCAGGCCATGTCCAGATACTTCATGATGGGATGAATCATATATGACAAATAGTGAACCGAGATCTGTCCTAATTTATGGAACTTTTGCAAAGGTGTCCACTCAAGTGCAGTCTCAAAACACAAACTGGCTCATCAAGTGTTTCCCAAACTCTCCCCTTTAATGTCTGAGTCAGACTCTCTGATGTCCTATGGATGCCCTAACACAATTAAAAGCAAGCTGAGCCACAGTTACCTCCTTTGATGAAAAAAAACCAAAAAGACATTAGTAAAAGTAAAATGTATTGTAAAAATGGCCTTGACCAAATTATCCTCTCCTCCTTTTTTTTGTGCAAAATTGCACTGCCAGGGATGGGTTTTGTTGCCTTCTTGTGCAACATATGCTCATATACAGGCAGGAGAATGATGAAACAAGATTAAACCACATTTGTTGCATCTCACATTTTGTGACTGCTTCAGTGTAAGTTTGTCTATCCTTTTGCCTTTGAACATTGCAAAGCAAGCATTTTAGGAGGAGCTCCGATGGTGTCTGTTGTCAGCAAATCCTGTCTGTCTTCACCCACACATTTTTGTGGTTGGACCCAACTTTGCAAAAAAGCTCCTATGCTGGCATTTGTAACACTATGTAACAGAGAAACTTTCTTCTGATTCATTGTGTTTGGAACACGTAGTATAAACCCCTCATGTTATGGATAAATTGCAGGATAAGAGGATCTTTGCCGCTTTCAGAAGTTCCCTGTATAGTTATCAGAGGTAGCTCTTTGTAAGCCCATCAGTATGTGTGTTAAGGAGATGCTTTGAGCTGGGAAAAGTCACAAACCCTTCCCTGAATAGATCAAGAAACAACCCTGATCTCAGGGTCTTCTACCTTTTGTTTGGCCTTTCCATTTTTCCCTAAGGTCTCAGACTGCTGTGCACTGGAGTGGGAGTGCACTTGTTTCCAGAGAATAAGGACCACAGCTGTTCTTCCTGGACTGCCTCCTGGGGAACGAATTACTCAATTCCTGCATTAGAAGGAGAAACCTTGAATTTCCAGCTTTTTAATCAGGTCCTTGCTTTCCTCTTTACATGCTTGTCTCCTGCCTTGGACTTAAAATTAGGCCTTGGCCCTCGCTGTCATCTCCCAGTGCTGCTCCAGCAGTGTGATTCTGCTCTTTCCAGCACATCATGGCAAATTCTTGCCCTGACTGTCAGACGCTTTGCTGTAACGGATTCCATCCACACAGTGAGAATGGCAACACAGACAGGAGACAAAGGGTGAGCCCATATGAGTGTGCTCAGCAGGATGGCTGGCTTTTGATTCACCTTGGTTCAAGCCCCCTCAGCGTCACTTTACTGAGTAGGCAAAGCATGCCCCACTGTTTATCTGAACTAGTAAGTAGGTGGTAGAGAACCTAGCAACAAGACAACTGTCTTCTCAAAAAATATGACTACTTTGTGCAGTAAGGGAGGTCTAGACATTTGAGCTGTGCCTCACCACAGGTTCCTCTCCACCTGAAAAGCAGGGAAAAAATACTTCCCTGTCAACAGAGAGGATTACTTAGAGGTGCAAACATCTCTCTTGCTGTAAGAAGTCTGTGCAATGACAGATCTGAATTTCAGCAGGGTTTGTAGTGAATTTTACCAAGTTTCTTTTGAGACCTTATTCACCCTTCTGCTTGTTCCATGTAGCAGGAAAGGACACCTCTATAAAAACAAGCATTATGCTGTATAATGACTGACTGCCTAATTCTAGACTTCCATTCAGACCTAATTCAAGCTATGGAAAATTATTTCCATTTGAATATTATGGGATATTTCAGGATAAAACCCACTCCAAACAGAAAATACCACTGAAATAAATGCTAAGTCAGCAGTGACTTATGGAGGATCTTCCTCAATTAACCAGATTTAATATATTTCATATCTTTAATGTAATAAACATGGTAGTCTTCAAAGTATACCTTGAGTTTTCTAGTCAGGCTTTGTAATTGTAATGTGATGAACAGTAAAAGGTATTTTTCTTGCATTGCATATACAGGCAAAACCAATATAAAATGTAATTACATATTGCAAAATAGGCACAAAGGACAAATATTAATTTCTGCTTCTTTGAAGGTTACTCTGTCCTTTGTTTCAAAAAGTATTTGGATTGAATTGATGACATATTTGGAGAAAATTATTTATAAAATGTGAAATACAATGCTTTAAATAAGAAAAGCAATGCTTTCAAATATTCCATATTGTAGCAATTAAGAAATTCAAAGTTACTCAGTTATCTTTATCTATTTTGTTACTTTCCACTACTGGTATACTTGCATTATTTAGTAATACAAGTGAAAAATCCCTGACTTTCAGATCTTAATGGGTAGCTTAATTAGCCAAGCTTGCAAGACCAATTTGTAAGATAAAAAAGATCTCTCTCTCTTTTGGAATGAATAAAGAATCACATACTGAAGCTTCAGTTTGTTATTTTAAGATTAGAAGCAGTAAAACACAGCATAGGTAAGGGATGGATATATTGTAAAACACTTGTGTTTCAAGGTCATTAATCCTTTCTTCTTTTAACTTTTAATTAAAGATATGAAAACATTAGAACACTCCCCATGTCCTCCTGGGGCTTCTGAAATCCTGTGCTGGTTCAAGGACATGTTCATAACAAGAATAAGCAGAGTGTAAGGCAAAATTTAGTCCATTATCACAAAACACAGATATTTGGGTTTTCATCTGCTTCTGATGCAGTACGACTGCTACTTTGTTTTCCATTCCTAAGGGTAAAAATAACTTTAAACACCACAATTTAGATCATCAATGATTCAAAACTGGACAAAGGTAAAACAAAGCTCTTCCCTTTCAACAAACTTTAAGAAATTTCTGAACACATTTCAAACCGCACACCATTAATTCTGAAGCAAAATGTGTCAATTAGAGAGTTTTCATGCAAAAATGGAAGTCAAATACTCATGTATGACTTTGGATTTTTCAGAAACTCGTATGCAGGGTTGGATTCAGCAAACAGCTGCCCAGGACTAACTGATAATGACTCTGTTACCTCTCCCTCTCCTTATGCACAGCTGCTCCATAACCGATGGACAATAGGGTGTAAATTTATCCCTCACAAACACTCCCACTCCAAGTGGCAATGGCCATGTGGCGGGCTACTGGTCACCTGACTTGTATGGTGCACACTTCAGTTTTGCTTGGCATAAGGATGATCACCTATGGAAACATTGCTTCTTTTTAAGTAGAAAGCATGTTATCTGAAGGCAGAACATGATTGTGTCCTCCTATATGGTATACAGGACTGTGGAAATACAGATAAAATCAAGCAGTTTTATTCAATGCTTTGTGGAAAACCGTTTTACATGTTTGTATTTATACATCCTGCACTAACTCTGACCTTCAGCTTTTAGGAAACGTGCTTTAGTACGATCTCATCTTGTTCTAACTGAACTGAAAGTTGCTGTTGACTTTTACAAGCTTTTCTGCTTTGTAAACCTCTGCAAACCACAGTCCTATGAATAGTATTATCAGTAAAAATAAGATTTAAAAAATCTTATGAATCCTTTTGAGTGGGACATGATTTTACCACAGATTTTCAATAGGACCTGTGAAAATGCTTTAGCAATGCTTTTGGTGCTTGCTATGAAGACCCACTACTACAAACCATGATGTGGGAGGGGGAAGAGCTGTTTCTTCCTGCTGATGTGGTGTATTTGAGTAACAAGCACAGGCACTATACTGATGTGATTGGTAACAGGGCATATTCCTGAAGCCTGCTGAGACTTGGGAAAATTCTAGGCCACACTCTAACTGGCCTAATATTCTTATAACTACTTATGGAAAATATTGCACTAATACCAGCTGAATTTGTCCCTGTCTGCTCTGCTCCAGTCCATCTACAATGCAGCAGGTAAAATTATTTACCTAGGTCAACCATTTTCAGGTCTTGCATCATCTCTCATACCTCACCAAAGTTTGTATTGCTTCTTCTCTGTCTTCTCTTTAGCCTTCTTCCGCATGGCATTTAATTCATCTACAAGCAGTTTTTCTGTGCCACTAGATATGCATCTGATGCCTTTATTGAGACCAATCTGCCAGCACTCTCTCTAGTAAACATCAGGGATACTCTTATTTAGCTTGTGGCTGAAAGGCAACTTTGTTGTGATTACCACTACACACAAGTGTCTACCCTGAGTAAGTGCACTGACAATATTGATTTAGACCTGTCTGCCCCCTTCTCTAGCCTCTCATTTCTTTATCTTGACCTCTATCACACCTGGAATTCAGACTGAAGGTGTATTTTTCTTTAGTGTTGGAACAGCAGGAGGACAGTGTATCAACCTCAGCTTTACAAGCACACAGATAAGCATGGCCCTTGCCCAGCTAAATTTGCTCTACCAATGTAACTTCTGCTTCAGGTCCCTCCTCACCTATGAGAAATATAAAATTCTAAGAAGCCTAAATTAAAATTGAGAAAAATGGGATTAAAAGTTACTTTATGTTTTAAAGCAAAAGGTTTTGAATTTTAAAGAAATTGTACTTTTGATTATGGGCTGTTAGGGAGAAATTCTATTCATGGGTCATGAGAATTTTACATTTTCTTCTAACTGGGCAGTAGGACTAGAGGACTTATTTGGATCCAGTCAGAGCTTCTTCTGACATACAACTTGTTTTCCACATTCCCTCATTTTGATAACTGATGAAAATAACTCCAGAAACTTATAGTCAAAAGATAATGGTGGTAAATTACTCAGTCTTACCCTTTTTCACCAAAAGACTGTATTAGGAGTGTCAAAATGGGTTTAAATCTGAGTGATTAAGTGAACCTTTAGGCAAGAGGGCTGTCAGATTTAATGAAATGAACACTTAGGTCCCTTATCACTCCCTTTTGCTGGTTTTTGATTTTAGTATAGCATCCATATGCCAATTAATGCAATTGCTACAGGGCAGCATTTACACTATGGATAAAGCACTATAAATCCATGGAATAAAATACAGCAAAGACAGCATAAAACCTTACACCAATGAAGTATCTGTACATAGAATTTGTGAACAGCAAGCAAGCATAAAACAGAACATCAGAGTTCAGTGATAAGGTTTCTGTCTAAAAATGGTAGACAAAACCCATGAAGCATTCCAAAAAGCCAGTCTGCATACTGAAAGCAAATCTAACTTCTAGAAATGCTTTTGCAAAACTGTGGTGCTCTACACATACATAAGGGTTGTTTAGGAAAAAGAGGAGAATTTGGGACATATAATGATCTGTTTCCAGTGAAGTTAAATACATCAAGAGATCCTGGTGATGCCTAAATATGACTATAACTTGTTTATGCCACATTACTTCAAATGTTTTATGGAAAACGTGTTCCTTAGATACTATCATAAATCTGTTGAAGAAGGAAGTATAGCCTGTCGTTTAAAGCACAGGACTCTGAGTCAGAAGATGTAGATTATGCCCCTTCACTGATAACCACTGACTATGCGGCTTCCTCATCTCTAAATTTGGAAAGAGCACTGAATTAGTCAGAGGTAACAAGGAGACAAATCATTACTGCTTATAATGTTATAATTGTAATGATCAGAACAAAGTCTTATTAAGAAATCTGTGGGAAAGAAACAAATCACCTGTATGTTTGAAGTTCTGGTAACTTGTTTTATGACACAGTCAAACTTCTGCACTGTGTTGGTGGACATTTCAGGAATGCAAAGTATCAGTTGTTGCATTTGTTAAGCAATAGCCATCTAAAGGTCACCATGGCTCCAAAGTAGAACTATGATCTCACAGCTGAAGTTTTTGCCCTTCCTTGTTCACACCCTTGCCATGTTTATGACTGCTAAGATGGAAGGTATTGATGGCTTCCACCTTCCATACCTAGACAGCCATGTATGTTGTAATGATGTGTAGGCAAGCTATACCCCGTAAGGTCTTGACATTAGAAGCAAAGGGAGAAAAATGCCCAACTGACTTCATCTTTGGATCAGAATTTAAGCCTGTGAGGGTGGAGCTATTCCCTGGGACAGGGAAGTACAGTCATGCGAGGCTGACTCAGGCTTAGAGAACAAATGCTTAAAGGTATATGTGTGCAGTAACACCTGGGGAAAAAAGCAAAATAGCAAGGAACTCGCATACCCCGAGATAAGTATAGCAGGACTGCTTACTTTCTCTATTAATTATAGGATATTTTTGTTTGTTTTATTAAAAAAAATGTAAAACTAAGTCATATTCTGTTTGGTTTTGATTAAGCTATGATGAATTGAGCTTGATGTTTACTCAGCACAGGGAAGCAGCTTGGCAGGGCTCTGAAGGCCAGCCACTTTGGTCTCACCAAGGATGACTGGAAGCAGTAGCAAGAGGGCAACTCCATTACCACTTTCATTATGCCTGTGCCAGCCACCGTTGCCATTGCATCTGTGAATTGTATACTGGAACGGTTAACACTGGAGGAGCTGCCCCTCCCAGCGGCCACTGAAGCAGGCAATATCGACTTCCCAGGTTTGGCCCTTTTCTCCCCTGCCTCCACTTCAGACTTGCCTCAGATGACAACGCAGATGGCTCTGCTCAGTGCAGGACACTTTCAGTATTTCATCTGAGCTTCATATTAGAACTCATGGTCTGCTACAACATGAGACCAAATCTTTTTACGTAATTTTAAAAGGACTTTTACCACTCCTTTTTAAGGCATCATCACTTCAGGGCTTATACAATAGGAAAATGGCAGGCTTACAGGCCTAGCTCTCAGGAACAAGTGGCAGGGGAAAAGAGTGAAAGGAGAACAAGGGCAGACTACTCCTCGTTGGTTCTCAAGCAGGTTGCCTACTTTGCCTATGTGAGCTGTGCTGGGCTATGGCAGCAGAAAGCCAGCGTGACATGGATGAGAGAATCCCAGGTACAGCACCATGCCAGCCTGCGCCTTCTACTGCCAATACGGACATCTCAGTACTTGCTGTGGGAAGCTGTACATTACTTTATTCAACACCGGTTCTTAGGCTGGGCTGATCGTGAGGCCCTTTGCTGCCCCTTAATGCGCTCAAGCCTGACATCTCGCTAAGCTTCCATCCAGTACCCGGTACTTTTACAGGCCTCACAGTTTATGTTACCACCGAGCGACGCTTCCCTCACCACAGCTGAGCTTCGCCGTTACCTCTGATTAAACCGCGTTTCCTTACGAGCACCACTGCAGCTCTCTGCCTACCCCGGCCTCGGCCCGCTCCCGACCTCCTCCAGCACCCCCCGGCACCACCGGGCCGACTCGCCGACACCCGTGGGGAAGGTGATGCGAACCCGCTCAGGCAATCAGCCGGGAGCGCTGCGCTCCCAGCTCGGCACTCTCCTCAGGCGGCAGCGCGGAGGCTGCGCGACAGAGAGGGGGTGCGGCCACCGGGCGGAGCGCGCCGCGACGATCCCGGAAGCGCGGCGGTACGGGGCAGCTCGGTGGGCCACGGGAGTGCGGAGCTACGGTGACGGCGGCGTTTGCCCCCTCGCTGTTCTTTCTTTCCTCCCGCCATGACGAACTTCATCTCGGTGCAGCTGAAGAAGGCCTCGGAGGTGGACTTGGCCAAACCGCTGTGCAAGTTCATTCAGCAGAGCTACCCGGGCGGCGAGGCGCAGGCCGAGCACTGCCGCGCCGCCGAGGAGCTCAGCAAGCTCCGTAAGAGCGCGCTCGGCCGCCCGCTCGACAAGCATGAGAGCGCGCTCGAGACCCTGCTCAGGTAGGGGCGGGAAGGCCGGACCGGGGCGGGCCGGCACAGGGCCCTCAGCGGTCCGCCGCCGGATGGGCTTCCCTCTGGCGCCATGTCCACCTCGCGCCGCCATTCCTCCGTGCTCCTCCCGCTTTCGCCTCCTCCGGTGCCTCCCCCGGTGCTCTCTGTGACCGAGGAACCCCGGCGGCAGCTCCAGGCCCAGGCCTTGGCGGAGCCGGAACCAGGTGCAGGCGGGCCCAGGTGTGGGCGGCCCGCGCGGGGCGGGGCTGCCGGTGGTTCCGTCGGGAGGATGCGGCCGGGGCTGCTGGGCCGGCTCCGGCGGCCTGTGGGTTGCGTGCGCTCCTCTCCGTCGCGGTCTTGCGGCTGGGGCAGGCGCCCAGCGCTCGGGTGCTTTGCAGCAGCATCCTGGGGTCCCCCGCACTCGGGTGTTGGGCCTGGAGGGGTGCTGTATGAGGGCAGGCTGGTAGGGGAGGCCGAGAGAGGAGGCCTTTACCCGATCAACTTCCCCTGCCGAGTGTTTGTAACGAGGCAGTCGCAGTTGTATTTAGGTAGACAGGACAGATTGTTTTGCTTCTCAGAAGAGAGCGCCTGTGTCTTTTGTTTCAGTGTTACATTTTGCTGCTACAGTTGACAACTTTCTTCTAAGTTCTGTTTTGGTTTTCTGTTTTTTTATTCTAATGTTTTCTTTCCGTTTTTGCGATTAGCAGCTTATCCTGTTTGCAAAGTCTTATCCTTAATTTCTGCTTAATGCATTTAGTTACCAGAAAGTGCCTGTGTGCTGAAATTAGGTTAGTCTGTGGCTTCTACCTGGTAAGCCTGGTTTAGACTCGGAATCGTTTAGGTTGGAGAAGACCTTTAAGATCATCGAGCCCAGCCCCTTACCCAGCACTGCCAACGCCACAAGGGCTAACTGCTCCATCACATACAAAAGCACTTGCTCTTTCCTGTCTCCATAGAACACTTAGGGATCGCAGCATTGACTTGTTCTGGTAATTTTGTTGCTCTGTTTCTCTATGTTGGAAATATTTTGAGTCCACTTGCTTGTAGATTATCTACTTACTGAGGTCCCTGTGTTTCATTCACTAGGTTAGTACTAGGTACACATACTTGTGAAGCTAGGACCAAAGATGTGCAGCATCAGAAGATGAGTTTTTATATAGTGCCAGCAATTCTATTTTTTAAGAAGATTGTGGCAGTTTAGGCTGGATGCCCCCTGCCACTGCTACATGAGATACACCTCTGGTGTCCTGGGTGCCCACCCAGAGGGGTGGACACAGGAAACGGCGTATTTCTACCCATAAATCCTACGCCCTATAAGGCCATCTGCAGAGTCATTCTCTTCCTCTTTCTTCCCTCTGCTCCCATGGGAGATGTCCTCTCTTATCGGGTAATGCCGGGGGAGTATCCTCAAGGCCTCTTAGGCCTGTCTAGGCCTAATGCCAGGAGGAGAATGGAGGGGGAGGCAGTCTCAGACCTGGCCAGCCTGAGACTTGCCTAGCAGTAGGAGGGGGGGGGAAGGAAGAGCCCTGAGGGGTTGGGTAGACCCTCAGGTGGGAGGAAGGGAGGACTGGGAAGCTTTTGGGAATCCTGTGAGGGGATTCTGTATGCTTTAGGATGTTCTTTTCCACTATGCTTTGTAGTTTGTAGTTTTCTGTAGCTTCACCAATTCGTTTTTCCATTTTAACTTTTTCCATCACTCTCCAATCCGTTTGCGTGTGTCATTCTTTTGTCCCTTTCGGGGCAAGAGATGTTCTGGCTGGCCTCAAACCAGCACAGAAGATAAAAAGAGGGGTTTTCTAGTATAGGGAGAAATGATGGAGACATAAAAGTGATGAAACTTGTCAACATGTTCATGATATTACAGAAACATGTTGAGGAGAAATGCATTTGATGGTCACTAGAATTTCTTATCTATAAACTTAAAAAAATGAAGAGGAAAGGAAGAGACACAAGTGACTTAATCAAAAGAAAGCATGATTTGTAAAATGAGCCACTGGTATTTTTTTTGAGTTTATCAACGCTTTGCTGGATGTTTAGGTTATAAGAGCTCGAACTGTACTGAAGATGTTTTACAGTATCTCTTTAGTTTCCAGTTCTATTCCTGTTTATTACTGCTTATGCCTTTGAAGGTACTACTCCGAGTGCCTGTTGAAGATTAGGGAAATAATGAGCATCCATAAACTGAAAGAAGGAATCTGCTAGCCAAAATGAAAGGCATATATGATTATTTTCCTTCAAACATTGGAATTGAGCTTCATTTTCAGATCATACCAGTTGGTCCTGTCATTAGTTTTTATCTGAAATCCCTGTTTGGCCCAGCCACATTACATGACTTCACCCTATCTGACTCTCTACGCTGCCAAAGGGAGAAAACTCTCTCTTCATTTCTTGTCCTTATGTATTTCTGGAGGCAAAAGGTGCATGTGGCTTTTTAACCGGTGAGCAACTTGAAGTTCAGTGGAAGGGCAGATAAACATCAGAGACAACACAAAAGAGAATAGAGTGTTGCTGAAAGCCAGGGGGCTGAGTAGGACCTCTTTTTAGGGACAGCAGGTCATTAAGTTACAGTATGCAACTTCACTGCAGGTTTTCTCTGCAATTAATGAAGGGAAACCACTTGCAATTGCATAATTATCAGTTTTGAGCCAATTCTGTATGCAGTGACCTACTATTGCTGCTGTGGATCTGTAGATGACTTCAGCTGTCCCAGGCTTTGTTGAGTAATCAGAGGTGTTTAATGTGGCTTTGCATCATGTTGTCTTACATGTGAACATGAAGTGGTATCCCTGCCACACAGCTTCCCTCATGAAGCACCTGCATTTTAAATTGTATCATCTGAGAATTATTTATTCCCTTTACAGTGGGAGTAAGATAAGGTGGACCGAATTAACTGTAAATTAGAAAAAAAGCCAACCAATTGGATGTATCTTTCCCCTTACCTCTAACAAGTTTTGAGTGGTTTGTCCTTGTCTGATGATTTTTATTCATTATGCAGTTGCTGAAAAATAAGCTGTTGTTATTCTGTAAGTATGTTCTGTGTGAATTCTGTGAATTCTGGCATACATTCTGTAAGGTGCAGACTGTCTACACACCCAGAAGTTTGGAGTATCCAGCTCAGATTATGATGGAAAGAGCACAGCATTTGAGTGCCTTGCCTTTCCTCTGAAAATTCCCTTACCTCTCCAACTTCCAGTATTTTCCTGCTGCTATTTAAGAGTTGTGGTCAGTCTTTTGTAATGATTCAGCAAGACTTTTGTTGAAATTGGAGTTTGAAATGGGGTTGTTAGTGAAATAAGGTTGGGAAAGCTAATTAGAGTGTGGACATACTTTGCATACATGTAATTCTTCATGGCTTTTCATAAACCACAATACCTGTCAGAGCACTGTGGACCATTTAACTGTTAAGAAATCAGAGCTTAATCATCTACTAATTAAGCTAGGATTTACCCACAGTTTTGTAATCTTTAGAAGCTTTGTTTTGCTTTTGTTTGCTTTTGTTTGCTGCAGGGCTTTTTTCTTTTCTGGAAGAAATGAACTCGGTTGCAGCCTAATTTCCTAGGCAAATGCTGGCCAGTAAAGCTTTGATAGTGTGTGGTGTGACTGATGATGTGGGATGCTTCTCTTGGAGAAGTATTTGAGGTGCCCAGTGAAAAGGGGCACAGTGTAACTGGGAAGGACCTCAGACTGCTTCTGAGTTTTCTTTGTTTTGTGAAAACCTGAGTGCACTCAAGGTGGTGTAGGTGAGTTCGTTACAGATGTTTCCCCTTAAGTTCTGTCGCAGCAGATTTGTTTTAGTATTTGTTTTTGTGGGTATTGTGTTTTTGTGGCTTTTTTTTCCCCCCTCCTTTTCTTTCCTTCCCCCCCCCCCCAAGTGGGAGTGGTTCCTCCCTAGTACCCCCCACCAAAAAAAAAAAAACAACCCAAAAAAACACCCCTCTAATTATAGCTTCAAGGGGTTCCTTGTTTCCTCTCCTAATATCAAAGGTAGCCTGGACTTTATTTCTATTTTCTGGAGGGATGGGATTGTGGTGCAAGTTTAATTGGTTTAGTTTTGCTAGCAACTCTTGTTTTTAAAAAGAGAGGTGTAAGATGTGTGTATGTGATTTTATTTTGAACAGCCATAATATTTTGGGAGCTGAAGGTTGCAGTTATGGTTTCCAGCTGTGAGTTCAGTCCTCTTCTTATCTAGAAGAGTGAAGGCTGATCTTGGGCACTTAAATGTTCTTTTGAAGGAGATTTTTCTTTATGATTTTATGAAAGAGGAGCTGGATTTGAGGTTCTTAATACAATAAATACATTTTAATGAAGTTCAGATTTAAACCTTCTCTTTGAACTCATTTGACTGCTGTAAGTAATTTTTACAAGCATTTAGGAGTGCGTGATCCATGTTTTGGTGAAAGATTGCTGCACTTGTGAGAACTAGATCTGACCAGTTGACATCTACTGCCCCTGCCATTGCTGTAGTTAGAACTCTGGTAGTTGATGCTTCCACAGTAATCCATTGCTCTGGCACAGCAAGATCTTTGTGGAGTGGCAACTACTCTTCTGTGTGTCCTGATAGTTAGGTTACTGTCAATTTTGCTGTAAATAGCACCTTTATTTTGCCTTCATGTTTCAATGTGTTACTGACTTGTGCATTGGATGTGGTCTTTACTTGCATTGTTATTTTCTGTGTATTGCTACTCTTGAGCTGTTGGTTTACTATTTTTATAAGTATTGTTTATGTATACCATTATATTTATATATTTTTAGCTACTGCTATACAAAACTAATGATATTACATGTTGAATTTTCTGCTTTGCAGAATTTTAAAGAGCTTTTAAATCTTGAGTAAAATTTCAAGTTCTTTAATAAAAAGCGATGACATATCACGCTTAAAATAGTAAAGAAAATAGTGACATAAGTGATGAACTTGTTTAAGCCAGCCAACCAAAGTTTTGTGGTGTTGGTATTCAAGGATGTTAAAAGCAGCAGTGTGCATATTTGGTGCTTATTTTATTTTTCTTGGTGATTCTGTTAATGCACAAAGAATAGTTTGTGAACAGCTAGAGCTCACACACTTGACTTCACTAGGACATTTAACAAGCTTTGCTTCTTGACTCTACCCTCATGGCAGATGAGGACAGGGTAATTGTGGAATGTGGAAAGGCAACTTGGCTTTTGGTTAGCAAATGAAACTGAGGTGGGAGAAGACAGCACGGAAGGTGTCATTTTCTGTTATACTGCATGGAAATGATTGTATGCAGACCAACTGAAAGCAGTGAAGGAAGTACATACCAGTGTTGGTTGCAGTGATCTTCAGTGTTGGAGGCTTTTTTTTTTTTTGATATACCTTTCACATCCTTGGGAAATTATTAAAAGTAAAAATTCATCTTTATTAAACTACTGTCATAGTAAGTCTCTGCAGACTTTTTTGTTATAATTTAAGAGCAACTTCTTTCAATGATTAGCAAAGTCCTGGGTTACTGTTGCAGATTGTAGCTTTTGGAATGGCTGAATATATCATGCCTTAAATTGCAGTGGCTCATTTGAAGGCAGAAACCTGTAGTGTTATGTACAGTGGCAGATAAAGAACATGCTAACACTGATTTTGTTTTATGTGACTTAAAAATGCTGGTTGACCTTTTAAACATTTACTGCCTGCAGAACATGGGCTATGTACATCTCCTTTCCATCTGGATCAAGTAATTAATATTTAATAACGCAATGTAAGGAAACAGGAACAGTGTTAGTGCTCTTTCACAGACCATGAAACTCATTCTCAGCAGCTGACAGGTTGAAGGCTTTTTGTTCTGTATCCAGCCTGTCATCTCTAGCAGGTGGTGCAGGTGTAGGGTACAGCTCAGGAATACTTGCGAATTGCTGCCTGGATAGATTGTGTGAGGGACTATGCTATACTTGCTCTATTAGCTTTCTGGCATGATTTCCTAAACATCTTCCACTGTGAGAAGACCAAATATTGACACAGAGAAACTCCTGATTTTACTTCACTGCAACTGTTACTATATACTCAAATGAAAACAAAGTTTACAACTGAATACTTTTTCAAGGATTAGGTTCTCCAGTTGATGGTGTGTAAGGCAAAAGGCAAGTGAAGGTCCCTTCCAACCCCTGACATCCTGTGATCTATTTTAAAGATACTGAAATTTCAACAGATGAAACAGATGAGTCAGAAATAGCAGGGGAGTGGGATTATGTTTGGTTCAAGAGAGTACAGTGTAGCTTGTTTATGTAATGTTAGTTGCTGTACTTGACTTTTGTAGCATGACTTAATGTACTCCTTGTTGACTTGTATGTATACAGGGACTCCTCTGTATGGATTTCTTTTCTAATCTGTCCTCCCTCAGAAAGTGGAATGGGTCAGCATCATCTCTAATAGATATTCTTGTACTTCTGAAAGGGACAAGATTTTTACATTGTCTGTGGAAGACCACCTCCTACTGTACTTGTTCCTCTATCAAAAAACATCCCTTTAAGCAGAATTTCTGTCCATCCCACAAATCCTCCGTAGATGCGAAGGAGCTTCACAGCTTATTTTTGTGTGGAATTTTGCGCCCTTTTGCTTGCATGTTAGTGTAAGAAACAAAGCACTTAATTTGATTTATCTAATAGCTGTGTGTTTGTTTTTTTTTTCTGTAGATATTATGATCAGCTGTGTTCAATTGAGCCAAAGTTTCCATTCTCTGAAAATCAGGTAAGACGACCTTCCAAACTATTAAACTGAATCATAGCACTAACCATGTATGACTTCCACTCCTGTATCTCATCTGCTAAACCGTATTTCTCTTGGCCAAGGCATTTAATCTCTGAGTCTTATTTTCTTAATCTGTGTTTATTTTCTAGTCAGTGCTCACACATAGTCTATATTGAAGCTTCACCTGAGGCTGTAGTTGCCTTTGATTTACAGAAATATGTTTCAGATATATTTTGACTTAGACTGCTCTAACCACTGGCCAAGCTCATAGAGTTGTGTTGATTTCTCTTCCTTTTCCCAAGAAGTCTATTTTATACTGTGTTTTAAAGGCTTTTTAAAACATAGTTTTTATGGGAAAACCTGTGAGAGTGGATGGCATATGATTTTTGCAGTTTGAAGTAGAACGGGTGTTTCATTCATGACAGCAAACAGAATAAGCCACTTAAGAGCTTACCAATCTATTTCTGCCTCTGCATCTACAAATTACAGCTTTGCTATACAGCGATGGTGTTAAGTTGTTGCTGGTTTTTTGTTTTGTATGTGTATTTTTTTTTCCTTCTATATTTCTTTATAATCCTGCCTTTAAGGAGAAATTCAGCTTTACTCCTGTCAGTTTAAATCTCCCTTGGAATAGGTCTTCAGGCTCCTGTATTTTAGTGGAAAAAGATGTAGATTATTCTCTGAATGTATACAAATAGGACAGAATTTACATTTCTTTCCGGATTAAATTGTATGTAAATGGTAGTGTTATAATTAAAAGAAAACGTTTCTTTCAGGCTTGCAGGTTACAAGTAAGGGTTTTAATGTAGTTGCATTCACTTATAGCCAAGAACTGCACCTTGGTTTGTAGTGTACAGGTGTTTTGATATGGTGATTGCAAATCCCAAGACATGTAAAACGGGAAAACTTAAGGAGCAAGTTCTGCAGATCTGTGAACTGCTCTGTCAAAGGCAAGAAATACTCAGTGGAGGCAGCACTGATCAGCTTGAGACCAGAACTTCCTGAACTAGCGTTGCTGCTAGAGGAAAAGACATCATCAAACAGTGCTGTGTGCTTTCTGAAGTTGTTCTCCCCAGCCACTTTGCAGTTAGGAATTTTGCTATCTTTTCTGATTGGATACCAGTTGCCTACAACCGTTTTGTAAGGAAATAAATTGTGGAACTTCAAAGCATATTCTGTCAAGTATTTGCATTGTCTATGAAATGCATGCTGAAAGTGTAATATAAAACAGACTGTTTTCTCCTACATTCTTTCCTGAGTGCATTTCTTGACTAACATGATATTGAAGTCACTCATAAAAATGACTGAATTTTGGTACTACAGAATTGTTCCAAATATGCTAGTAGTTTGGAACAGTGGAAACTGCCTGGTTTGGTGATTTCCTTTAACTGTGACTATACCAGACTGTCAGACTTCTTGTAGGAGGAGTATCTTTGTTTGGAAACATATTTCTATTACTTAGAATTAGCAGAGCTGAAAGATTATTTTGTGAGTGTCTGACTTGTCTGCTTGGAATGTTTTGAGCAAACTAACAGGATGGAAAAAAGGTAGAATAAATCTCTTTTTTAAAAAAATTCTTGATGGGTTTCTGAAACTTCTGGAATGTTCAGTGTTCCAAGTGAATTAAAAGTTCTGTGCAATTAGAGTATAAAAGGATAAATATATGAATTTAGGGTATTTTCTGAAGATTTCTAATTCCATTCTAGAGATAAAGATTTTTCTATTTTTTTTTCTCAACTTTCAGGTCTGTGTAACATTTACATGGAAAGATGCTTTTGACAAAGGGTCACTTTTTGGTGGGTCTGCCAAACTAGGTATGTGAGTACTGAAAGTGCAAGTATCAATGGTACTAAATTCTGGAAGTATTTTTATGTAAACTGATTTCTTAACAGTCTTTCTAGTATTTTCAGTGTAGCTATCAGGTGAGTTCAACTACATTGGTAACTGATGAATTGCTTCAAGATTGGTAATGAGTAATTGGGCACTATGCAAAGAATTTCTATAAAACTGAGATTTAATATTAATTTTCCCGAAGCATAAATGGATTTGCAGTCTGATAATAGTTGTGCTCTCAGCTCCTCAGAGTTCTTCTGGGAGAAACCTCCACTGACCTTAACCAAAATTGTTCAAGGTGACTTTAAAGGTTCAGTAGTAGTTTTTTGGGAAGCCAGCTCTTACTGTTCTCAATGAACAAGATCCTCATGAAATGTTCTTGGAAGTGAGTCTACTCCAAAAGCGGTTTGATAATATCTGGCACCGGTAACTTATGTTATGATATAACATTTTGGTCAAGAGAATAGAGGTATCTGTCCATGCCCTGAAGTGATTTTCCGATCAATTCTTTAAAAAGTATTTTTAAAGATTTGAACGCTTGGGGAAAAAAAAGTTTCCTGCAAACATAAGGAATCTGACTCTATGGTTTATTTTAATTGTGTAGGGACCATTGTGCACTGCAAATTGAGGGTCATTAAATGGATTTGTGATGTTTGCCAACAGAGGAAAGGAGGCCAAGTGCTTTGGAGTTGAGGAACTGTTCAGTCATATGTAATCGTTCTTTTGTTTCTGTTCATACCGATGTGTTCATCGTGACTAGCACTGCAAAGTGACTTGCAATCTTGAAGCTCCAGACCAAGCCTCAAAAAATGTTACTTTTCTATAAAAGGTTTCTGCACCCTTTACATGGTTCTCTGTTGGCAGCTCCTGGAAGTCATTGCAGTTTTGTGTGTTGTGAGTACACCTGCTAAAGTTGTACTTGGGTGAGCTCTGTGTAACAATGCACTGTGTTCCTCTGCGTAAGCACCTGGTGCATAACTTTCTGTGCTTTGTTTGCTAACTATTATAACAACTCCTTCTGGATGATTTGGGACCTTCCTGAAGATGCTGTATTTTTTTTCTCAGAATTTGGTGGGTTCTGTCATCTTTGGGATTAGCATTTCATTTTGACTGAACCAGTTTCTTAGGAAAGTTCACAATATTTAATTACAATTTAAACACAGTCTGTGAATTGTCAGAGATGTAGACTAATTGTGAGAGAAAGAGTTGGGCATCATAACATTGGTGATTGCCCTGAGAATCTGAATTGATGTAATGTTACAGCACCTTGAGAAAGTTTGCTAGTTTGCGGGTTAATTGTATGCTTGTGGCAGATGGCCAGAGATTTATGCAACGGTCCATGTGAAGTGTCAAAGAAATTCTTAACTGAGATGTGAGTAATCCTCAGTTAATAGGCAATGGAGTAAATTCTATTTTGAAACCTGAAAGCAGATCTTAGTGGAAAGAGCTTAACAAAAAGACTCTTAGTGTGCTTTGTCACAGATTATCCAGATGCTGATCTCCAGATGAACTATAGCATGTGTATATCTCTTCATTGCAGATCAGAACTAGCAATGGGGTTTCTTGGTGTAGAGCAGACTTTTCAGTTACTAAGGGAACAATATTTCTGTTGACCTTGGAGAGCGAGTGATCCTGTCTCGAGATAGAAATTCAGTGTAGTGCTTACTTGACTTCTGTAGGACCGAAGTGCAGGGTTCTGACTCCTGCTGTGCTGACAAACTTTTCTTCCTGTTTTCCCCTGAATCCCAAGTATCCATCACAGGGGTGGCTGACAGGTACTGTGTCTGCTTGAAAAGTAACCCATTTTGCATGGTGTGCAGTCTGAAATATGTTGGTTTAAGTTAATACGTAGAGATATAAACTGATGAGTCAGAGGCAAATCTATATTGCTAAAGTGCTGTTCTCACTGTAGTAAATCACACTTGAGATGCAGTCCAGAGTATAAAGTAATTTAGCACTTGAAAGCCTTATTTTTCTTTCCTTTCTTGTTTTAGTCTTTTGAATGTTGTACAAGATCTTATATTTAGAAAAATTTTGGAAAATGAACTGCAGGAAATGGGCTAGATAAATGACTATTATCTTGATGAAATACAGTGGCTGTGTAACTCACTCTTCACTGAGGGAAGTAGAGTGGCATTTCAGGTTTATGGCAGTCTGAAAATTGAGTGCAGGCCAGGGAGTGTCAATAGAGAAACTTCAGAGATACATTGGGTAAATATGTGGCTGTATAAGGAGGCTGGATGTTAGAGAAATGAAACAGATAAATCTGACACTTTGGTACCCTTCATGACTGAAGCATAGCTTTGAAGTTGTGCCTGGGTTTGTGAAATTGAACTTTGCTGGTTGAGTTTTCTCCAGGTGGAGTGCCTGGACCCTTTTTTATCAGTACTAGGAAGCTAGTATCTGCAGTCTTCAGATTTTTCCAGTGCTTCCATGTGGCCAATGACTTTTTGAAAACAATTAATAGGTTCAGAATGGCTCATGTTCAGGTATTACTGTTTCTAGGTCTGCATCCTCTGAGGCTGTAAAGTACCACCGGAGTTGAATCTAGACAGGCCACAGTGCTTTCCAGAGAGAACAAGTTTTAATGAAGTAAATCCTTAGTTGTTTTCAGTACCTGTATAATCCAGATATTTGTCGGCATTTTCAGTCTGAAATGATAGCTTTGAGAGTAGAAAAATTCCATGTATTTCAATAGGTGGTGAAACAGAGCATGAAAGACCTTTGTCCTCAATCAGAAAAGTAGAGTTCATCTTGGGTTGAAGATACACTAAGAACTTGTAAGTGGGTAGTTATTCTAAGTGATTAATGCACAAAAGTTCATATTTCACATTATCTTTCAGTAAGTTTCTGTACGTTTCTGTATCTTTAGAAATCAAAAAGCAGCACTCCAGTTAGACTTTCAGATGATTTTGTGTGTTTTTCATTCTACCACTTTTAAGCTTTATGCCACTCTATAGTTTCTCATGTAGAAGGCTTTTGTGGAAGTGCTAAATTAGACTATGTAAAGCCTTCAGAGTGAAGATGATTTCGACTTCAGAAGTTCGGTGTGATTGGGTTTTGGGGAGTTTTCCTCACTTGAAATTGTCGATATCTTTAGTAGTGTTGGCTTCATCTATGGGATGCTAGAGTACCGAGATTTTTCTTAACAGTGTGGCTAACTGTCTTAATTGCAGCTCTGGCCAGTTTGGGATATGAGAAGACCTGTGTATTGTTCAACTGTGGAGCACTGGCAAGCCAGATTGCAGCAGAACAGAATCTAGATAACGATGAAGGACTAAAAGCTGCAGCTAAACACTATCAGGTACAGGGGCTTCCTGCTTATGCTTAAGAATTAAAAATTATTAATCTTAGAAGGTCAAATAAGTATCTTTCAATTTTAAAGCTGTATGTGCACATACATACATACATATTTATATATATACACACACACACTTATTTTCCCACTTTTAATTGTGGAGGTGGTTTGGCTCTGAAGGATTTAATTCCATGCAGTTCATTGTACTCCTTCCCTTAAATGCGTTGGTAATGGCTTTCAGTTTAATATTTAATTATTTTAACTTATGCCATGTCTTATGCCATGGGGTCAGTATACCTTTATTCGTTCGTCTTGATAAATGCCTCAGTGTGAGTGGCTCAAAGAATGAAAAGTCACAATGAGTTGTTTCTAGTTGCTGAGCAATAAATGGAGACCCTATACCCAAAAAAGCTTTATTTTTTTTTAAATTAGAATTGTTGCATCTATTATCTGTAAGAAACATGAATGATAATAGATTTTGTTTTTCGTAGTTTGCAAGTGGTGCTTTCCAACACATCAAAGATACGGTTTTGTCAGCTTTGAATCGAGAACCTACAGTTGACATCTCACCAGACACTGCAGGAACTCTCAGTCTGATTATGTTGGCTCAAGCTCAAGAAGTCTTCTTTTTGAAAGCTACAAGAGGTACATCTTCATTTTTGGCTTGCGTATTTATGTGCTCATGACACCTTCCAGAGAAACTTACAAATGCAGCTATAGTCAAAAATTTAGCAAAAGTTGAAGTTACTAAGAGCTTGTAAAGGGCCTTTCAGAAGGACTTACTGTTGCCTTCACTGGTTACCTCTCCCCTTGCAGGTCATTAACCATAAACTACAGATGCCACTTAAGAATTCATCTAAGGTTCACCTGACAATGGCAGTTGTCCCATTTGCCTTTCCTTTCTTTTCATATCCAAAGCAGTTAGTCTGCATCTTTACAAAGGATTTTGCTGGTTTATATTTTTCCCTTTTCCTCCTTGAGAACAAGAGTCATTCTCTGAAAGAACTGAGAGTACTAGAAACGGTGCATAGGGGTTTTGCCACTACTTCTTTCCTCTGTCTGGTAAACTATTTCAGGATGATTAAGAAAGATATGACTGTGCTAGGAAACAAAAGAAATTTTCTAAGGTTTTAGGGGAAACAGATGATGTTCAATTTTTGCTGATTTTTGACCCAGCTGAACTTTGCACATCTAGAAATGACAGATACGTAAAAGCAGGACTAAGGACATAGAGATAATGTGGTTGTTCACCAACTCCTCTGCTCATGTTGTTTGGAATATGGATTGTTTTAACTGGGCTGTTTCTTACCTTCACAAGGGAGAGTTCTGAAAATCCTTGCAGCCTTACTATGTTTAGGAGAATCTCAATGAGAAAGTATTGTCCTTCAGCCAACTGATAAAGTATATTTATTTATGTTCTTTATTACTCTGGTAGCAGTATTTTAGTCTCTATCTGAACACTACTTTGAAATAAATTTGTATAACAAATACTGAAACTTTGAGGAGGCAGGAGCAAGCTCTTACCTCATTTTGTGTGGGAAATGGATCTTTCTGTCACCTTGATTCCTTCTTACTCAAAATGTGAAAAACAAAGCGAGACTGATTCAAACCCCACATGTGCCCATGTTATTGTGGGCACTCCCAAGATCACAAGCCTGCCAGTGTTAGGACAGTAAGGTTAATAATCATCTGACTCTGGAGGATGCAGGTTTTGCCAGATGTGCAGAGAGGTTGTTTTCCCTTGAAGGAAGGATATTGTTTGAAGAATTATGTTTGACAATGTGATTATCTTCCAAAACCTGTTTTTAAAGTGTGAATCCTTCAAAAATTGATCTCAAAACTCAAATTTAGCTTCTTGCTGCAGTGACTAGTAGTGCAATTTTCTAGTTTTTCTCATGTGAGACAGGCCATTTAGCAGCTTACTGGCTGATAATGGTATTTCTAATAGAACTGAGTGTATTCACAAGTTGAAAGAAAATGTAAGTGTTTGGCAGAACCCAAACTGGTTGGTCAAATCTCACTCCACTGTGTAGCCTTTCTCAAGGCTTTCTTTAAGTGTCTCTAAATCTACAGATGTTAGCTATTCCATCTCATTTTATCTGCAATATTTTAAAGATAAGTGAGTAAAACTAAAGCTTTTGATGGTGAAAAATCTATTCTGAGCTGTCTGCATGTGCAAATGAGTGTCCTCTAATACCTCCTTAGTTAATGGAAATGTAGATAATATGCCAGTATTTTTTTTCTTCTCTTGGAGCTCAAGCTCTATGAAGGAAGATGTAACTCCACACACTAGGTGGGGCTAGAAGGACAGGCTAGGTAGAGTTGATTTTGATTTTATTAAATATTTAGTGTTCCAGACAGAAACATTTTATCCAAGAAGTAATTTCCTAGATCTTGTATGCCCCTTTCTATCTCTCATCTATATGCTGTTCCACAGTGAAATAGTCTTAAATGCATTTACCTCATAGAAGATAAATGTCATCATAGCTCATACCTTAAGTGTTGTAGGTAGATGTGTGAATATGCTGGAGTGAGCAGATGTGATGGTTTGAAACTATCTTTTTAATTTTTCCTTGCAAAGTTCAGAACAGAGAAAGTGAAAGAATGTAAATAAGTCACTATTGGGTGTAAGAAAGCAAAATAACGATTGTTCTAAACACTTCCATTGGATAGATAGAAATGTTTAAGAACTATTACCCAAAACAAAGTAGGCATTCTGCACATTCTGCGTTCGGCAGTGGGGGCAGTTGCTGGGCTGTCTGGCTGCTGTTTCTTCTTCTCTTCTGGCTGAAGATAATACGTACTGACCTTGGCAGCTAAGTTAACAACTTTCTGCTCTAACTAAACTCTGCTTCTCTGTCCAGGGGGGTCGGGGGGGGGAAGCTCCTGGGAGAGGGAGGCCCCCTTTGGGAGGGTCCCCTTGGGGGGAAGCAAAGGGAGATCGGTTGTGCTTTTCTGTTGATTGTATATATTTGTAAATGTTGTGAATTTTGTATATTTGTACATATTCATTGCATTTCATCTGCTTGTAAATACAGCTTTTCATTTGCTTCCAGACTGAGCTAGCCTGGTTATTGTCAGTGGGGGGGGGAATTTCAGCTCACACCGACACAGCAGACCATTTGGGAATACTTTTTGATTTAGTTCTGTCACTGAAGCGTACTCCATAGACATCATCTGCCCCACTTATGCTTACTAGTCTGTCAGTACATGAGATCAGAGTCAAGAGGGTACTTGATTGTAAGGGCAGCTGTTCAAAGTGGACAGTCAGTATTTGCATTGATTGTCTGCCCTCACTGGGAAGTCTGAGTTTCTAGTTCTGGGCAGAGGTGATTATTAAAGAAAAAGGTAGATGTGACATGTTCCTGTTTGAACAGTTTCAGCTTCAGCAGGGTTAGGACATGAGGCATGGGATACCACTAGGCACATGGGGCTCTGCTATGAAGTAACAGATACCACTTGGGGGAAACTGTGGTGGTTTATGTCTAGGAATGGTGTTTCTGAACTCATTGTAAGCTAACAGTGGTGTGGACTGCCATAGAAAGGACCAGTGTCGCCTTTTCTGTTGCACTTTTAGCTAACTATGTTTCAGCTGAATTCTCTGACTGTGGCTGCACAAATGCTTGTGCTGGTGTACAGGAAGAGCTGGGAAAGAAGCTGCTGTGGGACTGTGGCTTTTATTGGCAGTTTGCCATTGGTCTGAGGTAAAGCATCTCTCTTAATCATGCGTAAATGCCAGCAGTTACCAAAAAGATGTCTTGTACAACTGACTGAACCTTCAGTGCCACAAATGACATAGAACATCTGGAAATGGCTGCTGGATGTCAAGAGAGAAGATTAGGATCCCACCTTTGAGCTGTAGTGTAAAGCTATACCCAGAGAATGCAGTTGTGGCTGTTTTGAAGATGGAAGTTATCTACCTGTTCACTTGTAAAAACTGATACTTAGAACTGTTCTTTTGTTTGTTTTTTTCTCTCTTTCCCTCCAGATAAAATGAAAGATGGTATCATAGCTAAACTAGCTAATCAAGCTGCAGATTACTATGGTGATGCTTACAAACAATGTCAGTATAAAGATACTTTGCCCAAGGTTAGTAACTCCCAGGGAAATGATTTTGGATCTACTGTAACTGTGAATAACTGATATTATTGACATTGTACTTGTGGAACCTGACACTGCTGTATGTGAGGCAAACCTGTAACTTGAAAACCAGTGAAGAATCTAGGAGGCAAAAGATAGTATGGCTCTTTCAAAGAAGTGAAAACTTGTTACATAAAATGTGTTTAGTTGCAGAAGTTTCATTTAAAGTGAATTTGAAATGTTTACGATAGCATTCACGGATGCCTTCTTAGTGCTTTACTCAGTCTGGTTTTCAGATGCTTTCTAATAGGACTTAAATGCTTTCTAATCTCAGTGAAATGTTGACTGCATGAATAGAGTGGTACTGTTCACTTAACTATTTATGCAAAATATGATTGGAATTCAGTGTGTGTCCTCTGTCCTTCAGCATGCTTTCTCTTCCTCCTCAGTCCCAACACAATCTTGTAAACTGAGACAACTTGTAAATGATCTCCCTTAACTCTTGACTGTTCATCTCACTGCTCTGGCTTTAGAAGCTTCAGAGGAATCTTTTGTCATGCTCTTGGAATATATATTGTATAACAAGTCCTTGAAAAATGGGCAGGCTTTCAGGGTATCAAAAGTACAAGTTATGTTCAACTCATAAAATAATAGGAAACCTTTTGTGCAGTGTTATAAATGTAAAAGTTGAAATGTATAGCTAGCTAAGTAGGAGATTGTGTTCCATAATGCTGTCTTTGTGAATGTCTCTTGGAGGCATCCCTTGTCAATTTCCATTAACAGTTATAAAACTCTTAGCTATTCCAGCTTTCAGTGGTCTTTCTTGTTACAAAGAAAACATTAATGTGGCAGTTTAGGCTGGGTGCCCCCTGCCACTGCTACAATGGATTTACAAAAAACACATTAGAAAATTTACTAAGACTGTTTTTACCAGTGACAAATGGAAGTGGTTGATATCTGGTCCTATAACTTCATATGCAGTCTTAGTCAAATAATTGCCAATGCAGTTGCTGAAGGCACTTTTATTCCCTCAGGGGAAAAAAAATCAGGTAATTTTTTTTTTTTTATTTCCCCCTCTGTTTTCTGATACAGAATAGGATCTTGATAATGATGGGAACTGTACTGGTAATGGCTATGGTACTAAAGCCAAAGTAACCATTCTTAAGCAGTAATTTGCACAAATGCCTTTGTAGGCCAGACAGTGATTTAATTTTTGCAGTTCAATCAGTATCTTGCTTGGCTATGACTTGATAGATTCTTTCACGTGTGCACATATTTCCCCTCATGCATTGTGTAGCATTTTACAGATTGGGCCAACTTTTCACTTAGGTATTATGTTTGTGGTTGATTTCCAAGAGGTAATGGAATACAATCAAGCCATAGCTTTGTCTGTTGTGGACCTTCCTAAGCCATAGATCTGCCCCTGTTCCGGTTGCACAGTAATGTGTCAATTGATTATCTGAAAGACTATGATAAAAGTTTGCTGGTTTCATGAGAGTTACGACAACTTCTGAGAACAGTTAAGATGTTTAGGAGTGTGAAATAGAGGTTGACTTGATGTGTCAGCTTGCAGTTGCAAAGCCTTCAGACACCTTTTTCTCAACAATTTACCTTCTGTTTTTTCCCTCCCATCTCTATGTGGGCACCAATTCTGCACACCTGTGAAGAAGCAGGTCTTTGTATACTGAGTTCTTTAAAATGTCACTCTGGTTTTACAGCGCTTTTTCATTTAAGAAACAAAACAGTAAGGTTAAACCGGATACCATGCATGTGTTATGGGCTGCAGCATAAGGTTTACTTCATGTCTTGGTTGGTACTCCTGCAAAATATAAGTGTATTTATAGAGAAATCTAAAAGTTACTTTTACATCTTTTTATAAATGTCTTTCCCTTTCATTAGTTTTTGGTCCTCTTTATTTGTTCTTTGCTTTCATAATTCTAAAGGTGCTTTCCTGAAAGGCCTGCTACTGTTTTAAGTGTAATCACTTTGTTAAAATAAGAAGAAAGGCCTGTCTTCCCTCTCTCCCCTTCTTTTAAGAACACTTTGTCTTGTCTTTGTCTTGAGGATGTTTGAGTGTATTCTTGCAACTGTCCTTTCTAACATACGCACACATTTCTAATCTTTGAAGTAAATGTTGTGACTTCATGGCTCAAATTTAAATTGTTGTTCATCTAACGTAATGGATGCTAAGAATTTTGCAACAACGAATCGAAAAAAGGAAGACTGGATTCAATCCACAGAAAGTCATGTGGTCTCTGACATTTACATCTAATGTTTTAACCTATCTAAACCATTAATTGGGTGATTCTAATTTCCTTTTCTTCTTCCTTTTTTCTTCCTGCATCCCATGTTGTCTGTGGTGGTTAATGTGGTTGGACTTTCCTCTGGTCAGTATTTTTATTTCCAGGAGGTGTTTCCTGTTCTGGCTGCAAAACACTGCATAATGCAGGCCAATGCAGAGTATCATCAGTCTATTCTGGCAAAACAGCAGAAGAAATTTGGGGAAGAAATTGGGAGGTTACAGGTTGGTAACTTTTTTTCTTCTCTGAAAAATATGCAAAGACTTTAAATCCTGAAAAGCTAGGTCCAGAGTTTTAAAATTCAAGTAACTGTGAAATAAGTGTATTCAAAAATGGCAGAGCATGTTTATCACATAATAATCATTAGTAGCTGCAAAGATCTCTGTGAAGATGTATTTTAAAGATATTCAGGCAGTTTGATACTGCATGACAGTGTAAGTCTGTATCTTTGTTTGCATGGGCTTCTTATCCCACAATAGCTAATACAACAGATTTGTTAACAAATTTTCTGAGTAATGTTACTGGGAAAAAAAACCAAAAACAACAAACAAACAACAAAACCAAAACATAAACCAAAAATCTAAAGAAACGACAAACCAGCCCCCAAATGTTAGAGTTCTGCTTGGTCTGTACGTAACTCCTTTCCTGCACTCCTGATTTAAATCTAAATCATATTTGAAAAACGTACAGACAGTTGGATTTTTAATCTTCATAGGTTTTTTTGCCTCTTGTCTGGTTTGTAGTGGGACTCAGATGTTGGTAGTGATTAAGGACTTCTCATGTTTTAAGTCAGGCAGAGAAAAAAATTCTTTCTTCCAGTTCCCTGGTCTTTGTGGGGAAAAAAAAGAAGGTGCTGCTTTCACTGAATTTCCGGGATCTGTGTGCAATATCTGTGTACTGATACTCAGGAGAGACTGTATCAAAAGACTATTCAGCCTGGAGTAAAGAAGGCTCTGGGGAGACCTTGTAGTGGCCTTCTAGCACCTGAAGGGGGCCTACAAGAAAGCCAGGAAGGGACTTTTAAAAAGGGCTTGTAGTGATAGAATGAGAGGGAATTAGAAAGAAATTCTTTACGGTTATGGTGATGAGACACTGGAATGGGTTGTCCAGGGAGGTCATGGATGCTCCCTTCCTGGAGGTGTTCAAGGCCAGGTTGCATAAGGCCTTGAGCAACCTGGATTAATAGAAGGTGCCCCTGCCCATGGCAGTGGGTTGGAACTGGATGATCTTTAAGGTCCCTTCCCACCCAAATCATTCTGTGATTCTGTGATCATGTTGAAAGTTTCTGCCATGCATTTTTTGACTTGCAGTGGGATTAAGTTTGAAACTTTTTGTATGTTTGCATGACAATGAAGCACGTGTACGGTCTTCTAATAGCAAGTTGTGTTACATTACTGAGTGGTAGACAAAGGCATGTCTCTTCTCTTGAGTTTCAGATCTGCCTAGCAGACTCCTTTTCTAGCACTCTATTGTAACAGAATATTAGCATCCATTAGTGTGCACCCTTGACAGGTCTAGCTATATCAAATTTACTGTCATTGTTAAGTTAGATAGGAAATTAGCTTGGGTTGTGTTACAAGGAAGTATCCCTTCATGCCAAATAGATAAAGTTTTGGTGATTTTAATACATTTAGTAAGATGAAAATTAAATTGTTTTTTCTCTAGAGTTATTAAAATACATCTTCCATAATTAAACTGTAGGCTTAGTATCCTTTTGATTTATTTCTTTTTTTCTTTAAAACCTTTTGCATTTTGGGGAAGTCATAGTGAAGCTGTTGTGAGACAATAACTTGGTTACTTTTCTGCTTAAACTATTTTAATGATCAAAATCTCTTTTTCTCTTTTTGCTACATGGAAGAGAGAATATTTTCTTGATGGAAATAATATGCACTGGCAGTAGTTAGTTGGCTAACTGAAAAGCTCATCTGTTTTTTTAAGTATCCATCAAAGGGACAAAAGTTAGTATTTTAACTTTAACTCTTTTTTGTTTTAGCATGCAGCAGATTTGATGAAAACTGTAGCATCTCGTTATGATGAGTATATAAACGTTAAAGATCTGGTTGACAAAATCAACCGTGCGCTTATGGCTGCCAAAAAAGACAATGACTTCATTTACCATGATCGGGTTCCTGACCTGAAAGATCTAGAGTCCATTGGAAAAGCCAGTCTTGTCAAGTCTACTCCAATTGTGATTCCCCTCAGTCAGAAATTCACTGGTAAGCTGATGGTGTGTGAAGGTCACAGGATAGTTGTTACCTTGTGAAACATACAGCCACCAAAGTTCGTTCATACCATGAAAAAGTTAACATTTGTTCTTGATTTGCACAAAGTACACAGCAGTGTCTCTGAAAGCACCATTTTCTTTTCGAGTTTGTTGTTCTACTACTTGATGGTAAAAAGTACCACAAGTACCACAGGTTGAAAATCAGTATCTACAATATACCCTTCCCTTAAAGATTTCTTTCAGCAACTGTATTTTCTACATTAAACCAATCTTCTTAATTTCAGAAGGGACACTAATATAAGGGAAAAGTATCAAATTGTACAACCTCAACTAACATTAGCTGCTGGCGTTCCATAAAGCTGAAAATTCTCAGTTTATTGGCTGTACAAAGGTGTTCTGAAAAATGATCCTGTCTTCCTTTTTGCATTTTCTTCCTTTAAAGAAGGCAGACTCAGAAGTTTAAACCAGAAGGAAAGTCTGATTTGTGATCCTACAATTATTTTAAATATAATGCCTTTAAATGATCTCTAAAATGATTTCCATCTTGAAACCAGGAATCTAATCTAAAGACCTGTAGAAATACATTGATTTTTTTTTTTTTTTTTAAAGACATCTTGGGGAGTGGGGGAGAGTGCCTTAAACTGTTTAGATGGGTCTCTGTAGTGCAACCTGTATTAAAGAGCTATGAAGATGTTTGTGTCCTTCTACCTTTACAGTGCAACTTGAGTAATTTCTAATGCTTTAATTGCAGACCTGTTTGAGAAGATGGTTCCATTGCAAGTTCAGCAGTCTCTCAGTGTTTATAACCAGAGAAAGGCAGATCTAGTAAACAGATCAATAGCCCAGATGAGAGAAGCCACAAATCTGGCAAATGGGTAAGTATGGCTTTTTGTTGGACTTACAAGAAGAGTTCTGGGACAGCCTAGAATGACTGGTTGCCTTGCAGCATGCAGACATCTAGATGACAGCATGCTAGGCTGGCAAACTCAAGCTATAGCAAGGGTATTTAGAACTACTTTTCTGCGGATGTTAAGTTTTAAGGAGTTAATATGTAAAACAGTATTTGATTTTTTTCTTCAGTTCTTCATTTTTAGGAGTCTTGACACTGGCTCAGAAAAAATCCCAGTTCCATTAATCTAGAATGATCTTCATATTCGAGTGGTCAGCTTGATTGTGCCAGTGACTCAATACATGATACCTTTCCCCCCAAATCTTCTTGTTTAAAATAAAGAATATATTTATATCAAGTTGAAAGATAGGAATGTAACTCAAGGCATTTGCTTCTCTATCTAGCAGATAGCTACTCCTGAAAATGTTTGCCCTATTTTGTAAATGCTAAAAAACTAGAATTGGTTTAGCATTTAATAGCTTTGAAACTTATTTCAGGTGAGATATGCACTAGGAATTAATTTAGAATTTTCAGTTTAAAATTTCCTTCCAGGAGTACTTTGTACTCTTTCTGTTCCAGCTGTCTGTGTGATTGTTAGTTTGCATAGCAGTGTTATTTGCAGGATAGAACCATCTAATACTACAGACAGCTTGCTCTTTTAACATGTTGACTTTTTCAGTGTCTTGGCTTCCCTCAATCTTCCTGCTGCTATTGAAGACGTGTCTGGTGATACTGTTCCTCAGTCTATTTTGCACAAGTCGAAGTCTGTGATTGAACAGGGAGGAGTTCAGACTATTGATCAGTTGATCAAAGATCTGCCTGAACTGCTACAAAGGAACAAAGAAATTCTAGATGAAGTAAGCTCAGCAATCACTAACACTAAAGCATTCTTCAGTAACACCACTGCTGAACTTTTAACATGGCAATAGATCAAGTATACGAATGCCCAAAATGCTTGTAACTTTAATAGCACTTTATAAATATGCCATTTGATTTTTACGTCCATACAACCATGTCTGTAGATGCAGTGTTGAGGAACATGGTGTAGTGGTGGATTTGGCAGTGCTGGGTTAATGGTTGGACTTGTTCTTAAGTGCCTTTTCCGAACAAAACTATTCTATGAAAAATGTTGCTGTCACATGTGGATGTTTCCCTTAACAAGCATTTTGCTTTTTAAATGGTTAGAGGGAGTGGGGCAGGGGGAAAGGCATTCTAAACAAATCTCTGTGGTTTGTACTTTTCATGTCAGTTTTTATTTGCCGAGTAAAATTTATAAAGAACATCTAAACATTCCTCATATTCTCTACGTTAGCTGTATATTTTGTAGCTGTTTCATGTTTAGAATGGCATGTAATACATGTAATGTTTCACTCTTGTAGTCACTAAGATTATTAGATGAAGAGGAAAGTACAGACAATGACCTGCGAACAAAATTCAAGGAGCGCTGGCAGCGAACGCCGTCCAGTGAACTCTACCAGCCTTTAAGGACGGGTAAGTTTCATGTTTCATGTGCTGGATTCTGGGGATGCTTGAGAAAGGTCCGTTTTCATTATGTAAATTACAGTAGCTTTCAGTGCTCTGATGTTGTCTTGAAAAATACAAATTTCACTTTAAGAGAGGTTATGCCAAAATACTCTTCTTACAGCCTGCACCATTATTTGGAGTTGAGAGATGTCATAGGGAATTCGCTGCTGCTTTTGCATCCCCGGAGTGCACGTGCATGCAAAAGTTTCAGAAGGCATATGCAACGGATATCAGTTGCCTTCCTAAAGAATCTGCTTGCAGATAGTCTATCTTTATTTAATAACATCTTAAAAGAAATACTTCCTGTCAGGATATTCTTTTCTCTTCGATTTGGTGTCTGCTTTTTTGCCTAGTTTATGCACTATTTGCAATGTAGCATAGAAGCTGAAGTTTTAATAACTTTATGATATGCAGGTTCATAAAATTCTACAAAGGCTTGCTAAAAGCATGAAAACTGCTGCTGCAAAGTTTGGGTGAAGTGTTCTGAAATGAAACAGCTGGTTTTCCTCTTCCCAACACCAGAGGGAGCCAATTACCACAATGTGTTGAATAAAGCTGTGCAGGCCGATGGGCAGGTGAAGGAGCGCTATCAGTCCCACCGGGATACCATTGCGCTTCTCTGCAAGCCGGAGCCGGAGCTCAACGCAGCCATTCCTTCTGCCAACCCAGCAAAAACGTTACAAGGAAGTGAGGTGAAGCATTGAATTCTGTTTTGAGTAGAAGTGCTATTTGTCTAACAAAGTAAACTTAAGTGAATTGGTGTGGAAGCTGATCCTTATTTAGATGCTCTTGTTTCTGTAACAGTTGATCTGGGAGGTAAATAACAGTTGGAAATAAATTGTCATTTTGTTTAAAATCTGCTTGCTTGTATTTTGTTACATTTCATGTGAGCAAGTTCCATTTGCCATGGGCAGGAGAACTGGTTAGCTATTGTAAAAGGAGCATTTTGATGATTTTTTTTTTTTTAATGTAGGGTGGTGGAATGTAGTGCTTGGGTTCTTGAGACAGTCAAGCACTTCAAAAGATACGGCCCAAAACTTTAAAGTATTAGGCCATTCCATCAACTTGTTTTCTGGGAGAGTCATGACTCATCTACAGCAGTATGCTTCTCTTTCTCATAAGCATGATTCAAGTCAGCATTTTTGTCTGCCATTTTTAGAATATCCTATTGGAAGATAAGTGATCCATTGGAAAAAAAAAAGATCGGAAAAATTAAAAAAGACTCTGTAGCAATTCAGTGTTGTTAGTGGAAGCAAATCTTTACAGGAGCGTATAGCTTGAGAAGTACTTAAAGATCTTTGTTGCATTACATTTTGTCTTGGTTTCTCATCTTAAACACATTTATAAACAAATACTTGTGCAGTAGGCGTGCCAGCATCAGTGAGGAATGCAAGAAGGAAACAATAGTGTATACTTCCACATTTCTTCCTTTGAACATGCTAATTTCTGACAATTTTTATTGCTTAGGTTGTTAATGTTTTAAGAACTTTGCTGGCCAATCTAGATGAAGTTAAGAAGGAGAGAGAAAAACTGGAAAATGACCTGAAATCTGTAAATTTTGACATGACAAGCAAATTCCTGACTGCACTCGCGCAAGATGGTGTGATAAATGAGGAGGGTATCTCTGTGACTGAGTTGGACAGACTTTATGGAAGTTACACACAGAAAGTGCAGGAGTCCTTAAAAAAGCAGGAAGAACTTCTCAAAGATATTCAGGTACAACACCACCTATGTATTCCTTCCTCTTAAACTGAGGAACAATGATTCCTCTAACTTTAGAAATCTCTCTTCGTTTTCTACTCTGTTTTCCTTGTCACACTGTCATAGGCCAGTTTACTCCTTTACTCTTCTGATCACTGAAAAATACAGGGGTGCTTTTGGTATTGACTGGAAAGAAATTTACATTTTTGGCATACTGTCCCAGAGCTCCACTGTGAAATCTCTTGGCCTTTTTTTTCTTTTTTTGGACCCAGTTCTGCAGATGACTTTGCCCTTAAAAGGGTGTGTTACAAAGTTTTTGTTTTGTTTTGTTTTCTCCTCATCCCATCTTAATATTTCTTTCTGGGATAACAGGAGTTCTGTTCTTACTGTCTACTAGAAGGTGCTTTTTGAGTCTTAGAAGTACATTTTGGTTTATTCTAAATTGCTGTTTATAATTGGCTTGACTTCCAGCATGTGCAAAGCTTGTCAAAGTGAATGAGAATATCCCCAAGTTTATTTATAAAATCAACGTTAGCTTGTCAGTAACAGTACATCTAGCAGAAGAGCAAGTTTTGGTGCCTGGACAAGGGACAGTGGTGATTTGTATAACGATAGGACTCATTTGTGCAGCTTCTGACTGCAACTTGGATTTGCAAGAATCAGAGACCTTTTTCTAAAAGGGAAAATTTTGTTTCTTTGTCACCATATAGCCCACGTTTTATATTTGGATCTCTTAACTTTATATACTTTAAAAATCTTGATGGATACTACTTTGAATGTCCTGGAGTTCGGCTGCTTCTAGCAGCTGACATAGTCTCTAAGTTTGCTTGTTTGTTTATTTTCCCAAAAGAAATGGGAAGTAATCCTTCTATTAAGTTTTCCACTTCGCTATCTTTTAATAGCCTTCCAATGTCAACCAACGTTGAGGTAGCACTTCTTAAAAAGACTAACTTTCAGTATGATTTTATGAATATCAATGGAGGGAGAACACAGGAGAGAGCTGAATTAGTGTAGCCATTGAAAGAGCGCAGTTTGAGCTTGACAGTGAGATGAAGGTAGACCACAACAGGTAGCTAGCTGATACCTACTGCCAGTGAGTTACAATATGTAATAGTTCTGAAACATGCACTGCACTTTGGCAGGTAGCAACTACCAGTAAGTACAAGCTGTGGATGGAAGGTGAGGAGAGGCAGGTATTGGGAAAAAAGGGGAGAAGCAATGAATAAGAGGGGAAAAACCATGACAGGGAATCTTACATGGGACTAGTTTGCATCATTTTCACTGCTTCTTTTTTCCTTTCTTTTAAGAACACACATCAGGATTTCTCAAAGATGAAACAATCGAACAACGAATCTAATTTACGAGAAGAAGTTTTGAAGAACTTAGCTGTGGCAAATGACAACTTTGTGGAACTTCTGTCCAATTTAAAAGAAGGCACAAAGGTATGGTAAGGCTGACGGGATGGGAGAATGCTTCTATGTTATTTACACAATGCATGTGAATCAAAAATCATCATAAACTTCACAGACGTGCTAGGTAAAAGGTACAATTTTGGTAATTTAACTGCTGAAGAGAGGACAGCAAGTTGCTTGAATTTTGAGTTTTGACAGTTGTGAAATGCTTCTTTGTTCCTCTCTGAAAAGTAAGCTTTTCTGAGCCTTGCTTTACATTAAAATAGGAAAAGTTAATTACAGCTGAGTAACTGGTGCTAAAGTACCCAGATGAACCATTTTATCTGAGGAATTCTTTCATCTGTTCTCCCATGGTGTTTAATCACCTTAGCAAATCTGTGGTTTATTTACTGCTACTGCATATGTAAGGAGAGATGAGGAGGACTTTATTTTAGGTTGGGTTTTTTATTGATCTGGGCTTCTGGAAAGTGTCTTACTGCTTCTGTATTAAGTACTTTTTGCTGTTTTACTGATAACTCACTAGAGGGGAAAAAGAAAATAAAACTGTCATGTTCATACAAGTGAAATGCATTGAACTGACTGAAAGCAGTAAAATTAAGAGAAAAAAGTATCCTATAAAAATAGTTAATCACTGGAAGTGATCTTGTTTTAGTTTTATTTTCTAGTTATCTTAAACTGTATGTATGGACACCCCCCCCCCCTCCCCCACCCCAAATGTCATGTTACAAGGATGGACAGCAGCTGACTATTTGTTTTTGAAAAGCAGAATAAAATGGACTAGCAAACTTCACTGGAATGGCGAGTTCAGGGCACTGTAATACTGCAATGTCTATAAGCAGATCACTCTGTAAAAATATTCTAGTACTGAGTCTGAGATTACTGACTGAACATGTTTATGTGTTTTAATTCTTCCCTAGTTTTACAACGAGCTGACAGAAATCCTGCTGAAATTCCAGAACAAATGCAGTGATATTGTCTTTGCTCGCAAGACTGAAAGAGATGAACTGCTCAAGTAAGATTTCAGTGCTTTAAGCATTGTAGAAATGGTTAAGTATTTAAGAAATTAATCTTTGTTTATTATTTGATGAAATGAGAGAGAATAGGTGTGTTAAGACTATCGCCTCTTTGCATGAATATTAACCTCACTCTCCTCTTCCCTGAAAAACTAGGAAAGTGATAGAAATAAATGGAAAAAAATTGGAAGTATGCTCTGCTGTTCCTATATACAATTCATGTTATCATGATTTCTCTCTCAGTTTTTGGCATGTGTTTGTTAATGTTCTTTCCTTTGAGGAACTTCTGATTTCTGTAACTTGCTTCTGTTGTCATTTTGATTTGAGGAACTGGATAAATGCTTTAGCACGTGATTGCTTTCCATATGCCCAGTGTGGTGGCAGGGAAAAATGTTGGTATTCCGCCTCTGCTCCATAGTCTGATCTGGTTTTATCATTGTTTAGATATATGGGTTGGCTACAGTGGTGAGGAGAGAAGCAGATTTTTGTCCTTCATGTGAAAGAAAATACCTGATATTGTCATAATCCCTCATGTGTGACAGGGCTAGTATATAGCATGCTTCAGATGTGACTGTTAGGCTCTGCTCTTAGGAGTGAAGAGGCTTGTCTTGGAATTGGTGTTCTCTAGCAGAGCACAAAGTCTTTTACAAAAAGGGTTAGTTGTTACTGAAGTTTCAGTTGGTGAAACTGCAGTTGTTCTGTGCAGGTACCATATTGTGAGTGGGATGCCCAGCCCTCAAATTTTGCTTCTTCTAAGTTCATCCTTAGCAGAACTCTTCTCTTTAGCTCAGTCTGAGTATCTCACCTCTCTAATATGATAACATTCTGGGTTAAAGCTGCAGGTTTAGTGTTGATAAATCATCCAGCTGAATCTTGCCATGCTGTCTTTTGCTGACAGCTGTTCACTGGCATGAAACCATGCCAGGGTTAGGGGCAAGGACCACATTTGGGATGTTTGTAGTATACATGATGCCCAACCCACAGTTTGAGTGAATAAAATATGTATTTTGCCTCTTCCCCAACCACAATAAAATATTGACTGTGGGCTGCATCTTCACTTAGTAAAAATAAATTTGTTTAGATGGTTTCTCATTTAGAGCTAGATAATTTTTTTTCCACCCCTCATAATGATTGCCTGTTGTGGGGATCAGCTTTGGTAGTATTTTAAACTTCTCATTTAATATGTTCAGTCACTTTGTGGTTCAGAATGTACTTGTCTCTGAATGGTACCACTGTTCTGGAAGCCATCAGTCTTTGCATTGTGATTTTAAGAAGAAAATTCTTACTTCCACCTCTCTTGTCATCTTCTAAATTTTGCCATTGTTAGTTTTAGTGTAAGGCAATGTTGAGTGGTCACTATCTACAAGAAGCAGTTTGAGAGATATGTATGCATGTGTAACACAGCATCAAGACAGTATTTCCAGCTTTTCCTCCATTGCTGCTTGTTACTGCAGTGGTAACTGCAAGGACCTTTTCTTGAAGTTTTCATTTCAGTCTTGATTTTTCTACAAAGAAGCTTCTGCAGAAGCTGCCAGTTTTGTTCTTGTTTGGAGCTTGCCTTTGCATGCTGTATGATAGCAGCCTGCAGCAGTTTGTTGCTACCTTGACTCCTTTGTCTTGTTTCAGAGTGGCAGGTTCCAACTTCTAGCTGTTATGTATTGGTCATCTATCATTTTTACATAGAATTGTCTGAAATTTTAAATGGTTCTTAAAGTCTGTCTAAAGAAGCTGCCCAGTCTCAAATACTGAATTTTTGTGCTAAGAAATGTACTACATGCTTCTGAATGTGTAACTTAAAAGTGTTTCCCTGGGGTTTTCCTGGCAAGCTGACTGTAAAATTACACTGTTCAATGGCAGCTTGTAGTACAACATGACACCGAAGCCACCTTGTGTTTTATCGAAGTATCTTACCAAAAGTAATTACAAGACTAGAGGTAACAGAATAGATAACCTGAAAGCACCTGTGCTGGGCCATTAAATTTTTGTCAGGGATTTTTTGGTAGTTATGCTTACCCAGATATTATTTATATGCAGTATTACTTAATTAAGGGCACTCTATAAGCAATGTGATGTTGCTTTTCTTCTTTGAGCATCTCTACATGTCAGAATTCCTGGAGTTTACTGTTATCCTTTTCCATAGCCTTGAAGTTTCCTTAGGTTTTGGGCAATTTACCATGTTCCAACCTATCATGGCGGAAGACCTCTTTGACGCCACGGGACGGTGCCCACAGTCACAAGTGTCCAGTCGGGCCGACTGTTTAGTTGGTACCATAAATCTGGCCTTGTATTTCTGTGATATGACACCAGATGGCAGAATAGGGGCAGCCTGTTAGGATTACCATTTGCAGTGGGAATCTCGTAATGATTACAACTCTCATGACGCTGTCACGTACCGATGACTGCCATCTAATCGGTAGCGCCGACTACCAACCGGCTATGACGACAAATGGGTGGACGGGCCACCCTTACTTAACCCGGAAAGTGACATACCTCGGTATGTTCTCTAAATAGCCTTGAAGTTGCCTTAGGTTCTCAGGAAAGCTTCCAAGTTGCTAAATGCTCTGACTGGTGTCTGAATGCTGATCTCAGAGCTTTTGGCTAGTTCAGTGTTCTATACCTAATAGTAAGTTGGAATGTAAAGACATTAGAACATAAACATAACAGTTAATCAGAGGGTTGGCTACAGGGTAGTTTTCTGGGGAAGTGATTTGTACTCCAAATGTAGTTGGAGCTAGCTCAGTGATCATGCTTTCAGTACTAGATTTACGCTGTTGCATCTTTTTAGCTTAGCTTGCTGAAGTGTAAACCAAGCAATTCTTAATTAAATTCAGCTGTATGTTTCCTTGTTTGTTTTCAATAGAGATTTGCAGCAAAGCATTGCTAGGGAACCCAGTGCTCCCTCTATTCCTTTGCCTACATATCAGACCACCGCAGCTGGAGGAAGTAAGCCTGCTGCATCATCGACTCCTACTCCAGCACCCAGAACCATGGTGGTAAATATGCACTACAGAACTAGTGGGCTGGAAACAGAAGGTCCATACCTGGGAACTTCAAACTGATCTGTGATTTGTCTCTATCACTCCATAACACATTGGTGCATTTCGAAATGTTTGAAGTGAAACAGAAAGTGAAGTCTAAAGGCTTTGCACAGGGGTGTGTTAGGTACTTGTGGTGTTCATAATGTGTAGATTTGATAATTTACCGATTTTTAGATGCTTTGCATTATTTTCAGTATAGACTAAATACAGAATGTCTATTTAAAATGAAAATCAACTCCTCATATAACAAGAGCTTTTCCTTCCAAAGCTTCCAGAAAGAAGCACCAATTTAATTCACTTTCTCTTTTTAGGGGACTAAACCACAGCCACCAGCACGGCCACCACCACCAGTGATTTCTGCAGCAAGCAGTCCCTCTTCTGCATCAGTACCCTCTGGAACACCTGCAGCTCCTGCTGCTGTTCCTGCTCCTACTCCAGGAACTGGTGCACCTGCAGCAAGCACTGCACCTTCACAGGCACAGGGACCTCCTTACCCAACTTATCCAGGTTACCCAGGGTAAGCTGTGGGAGTACTTAGCAGTTCTTTGCTATCCTGAAAGCACTTGTTTGCTGCATGTGGTGACATCTTGAAATTGGTTATTGTTGTAGTCTTTAGTGATTTGTTTTTTTAATTATTTTTTCCTTTTAATCGTGTAATTCTTACTGAAATTATTTGCTGCTACCATTTGTGGGAGGATTCATTTTTAAGCTTTTGTAACTTGGCCTTTTTAAAGGAGAAGGAAGATAGGACTGCAGTTTCTTAAGTGTGCATTGTGGACTATTGCCAGCCTTTGCATGATCAGTTGGTGTTACTTATCTCAGTAGTGCTGGCATATCTCATTTTTCAAATCTTGGGATCTTGCCAAAGATGATGATAAATTCCAGTTGAGTTGTGTGCTTTCTTCTTGTGCTTTTTCTCCATGTTTCTGGAGTCAGGAGGAATTGAAGAGTGCTTGCTCTTTCCTTCAGTAGCAGGCTCAGAAATGTTAAAACACATACAACAATATTAAAGTGAAGAGAATCTATTTAGATCAGTTCTTGTTCCAGCAAGTTGCTTTTACTCCACCTGCTGTCTGCATTTCTGTTCCACACATCGTAGTTGTTTTCTTTTAAAAGTTTGATCGTTGAATGTTCCCACACTTGCTGCTGCACAAAAAGGAAAATTGAAGGAAAGCATTTGTGGTGACGACATGTCTTTTTGTATCTATTAACGAGTAGTTGTTTGCAAATTAACATCATCAGTGTTTCGCAACTAACATTTGCTTTTTTCCCACCTCCCCACAGGTATTGCCAGATGCCAATGCCAATGGGGTATAATCCATACATGTATGGTCAATATAATCTGCCATATGCTCCCTCACCTGTGTATCCAAACCCTGGACAAGCACCATATCCACCACCTCAGCAACCTGGATACCCTTTTCCTCAACAGCCTTATTATCCTCAGCAATAACGTATCTGCAAAGAAGCTCTGCTTGTTAAAATTTGGGAGAAACTGGCAATAAGCATACTAAAACTTCTAGCTTTGGTTAATGTACCATACTGAACTGTATGCAGTCTGTAACTCCTGTTTATTGTTAACTGCTTCAAAATGTCTTAGATTGTTTTTGTTTTTTTTTTTTTTTTTACACTAAAGACTTCACAAGATCCGCTGCAGTGGTTTAGACTGTAGACTAATGCCAGAATTAAAGCCTAAGTCAGTGGTCTGAAACTGTACACTACATGTTGGCTAGACCAAAATAGTTCTTTGCAAAAATTCTCTAAGTAACAAATGGGTTCAGGTGAGAAAAACTAAGCAGTATGTGAACTGCGTGTGATACATTCTACGGATCCTTATAGCATTTCCTTCTATACTCTATTGGTTTGTATTTTTTTTTAATTTAGTTAAAATATGCTATTTTGTCTAATAACCAAGGCCTTGTAAATCATCAGTAAAAAAAAAAAATAAATTACTTGAACAGTTTAAACACTTGGCATTCTCTTTACCATAAAAATGGGGTTTGTGTGTCTGTAGTTTCATTCATTTGCCCCTTGGCTTGTATAACAAAGATAACTTGTGGTTAGCCTTACAACTGAATTTCCACCTTTTCTTCTTAATTCTGTAGTTTCATGACAGAATCTATAATTAACCATTTAAATGCTGGTAATGGAGTCTTGCAAGTAGCATTTTCCTTTAACTCTGAAGTGTGTTGGGCTAAAATATGTACATGACTGTTTTAAAAGAAGGGAGAGAAAGATCCCTCTTTCAGGACCAGTGACTGATGGGTCTAACCCATGTTTTCCAAAGAAATGTTGATCAGAAATATGCTGTGGCTCAAAATGGAGCAACTATTGATTGCTGGAACTTTTCAGATTATTTTTAAATGATTCATTTTTCCCTAGAAAAATGCTATTATCTTGTAAATTAAAGCATGTTGAATGTTTACTTTTGGATCCATCTTCTCACAGGATTGATAACCTTGCACTATATTTTACATTAGCTAGTGAAGAATGTAAGTTTGTGGTTAATGGCTTCTACCAAATATTTACCAACAATCTTTCAGTCCTTTTTTTTTTTTTTTTTTTTACCCTCCCCTTTTTTTCAGGCATGCTTGTCTAGTGAGGGACTTTCCATTCCTTATTCCTTTAGCCCTTGGCATATAAGTAACTTCACTCCATGGGGCAGTCAATTTTCTGAGTGCTTCATCCAAGATACTCTGGCCTTACAGAATAGTTATCACAATGTTAAATCCAATGTTAAATGTTTCTACTTTGTTTTTCTATTTAAGTGCCTGATTAAAATATTTAGTTATATTTTAATGCTAGGGGTTTAGAGGGTGTCAGTTATTGTAGCATATGGGTGGAAACCTCACTGGATCTTGAATACTTTCTCATCCAGAAAACAGCATACACATCCATGTGAGCTCCGTTCTTACTATCTCAAGTTCTTCTTGCTATGTGATCACTCCAGTTACTTTGTGAAGACTACTTGTGCTTAATACTCCCTGACCCCCACAGAAAATGCAAATCAAAAGGTAAAAATAAGCATCTCTCATATATGGAACACGAGTCTCTGAACAAATGTATTAACGCTGTAGCAGCTTAGTGATGTAGGGGAGCAGGAAGAAGCCAGGTCGTACAGCCCCATAGATACAACCCTACACAAGGACAAGGGCTTTGTTATATTTTATAAACATTGCTGAATGGGGTGGCTCAGGAACTGCTCCATTTTTGACCCCTGATGGGAATATATAAGAAGCAAGCGAGGACAATGAGAACAAGCTAGGAAGGTAACTGGAAGCAACAATCAGAACCTGATTTCACTCTAACTGGAAAAACAGTAGTTTTCCACTAATTTCACTGTGTCAGTGTGAGCAAGTGCAAGCCTAGTGCAGCCTTTTAAATTCTAAGTTTCTAGTACGCTGTGGCCTGTAGATTTGATTTCTCTCTCTTTTTTTTTCTTTTTTTTTTTTTTTTTTTTTAGTTCACACATTAGATGCATTTGAGCTGTTGTGTAAGTTTGTTTCTAGTGCCTCAATTTACAGAACTTATTTTAAAGCTCTATAAAAATTTAACTTGGTTCAGCATAAAGATTCTTAGAGTTGAAATTTTCTCCTTACGATTTCATAGCTGTGGAATTGCTGTTAGAACACTTTTTTCCCAGTTGTGTTACTGCTTTAAAATATGTATAGTAATCTATGCATTTATGTTCAGCTTTCACATGTCCTTTTCTTTTTGTTTCCGCCTAAAAAAAACCTAGAAAACCTAGAGATATGTATGTATCTGCTTTTAAGCCTGCAGCTGTCATGACTTTGGTTGAAATGTTACCTCGTTCTTCTATAGTTTATTAAAAAAAATGAGTTAGAAAACCCAATTTCATGGCTATTCTCTTGAGTCCTTTGGCTGTTCTGGAAAGGATGGAAGCAAGTTATGGGCCTGAATGAAGTCTGTGCTGTGATGAGGGTGCTCAGCCCATCAGTTAATGCATAAAACAGCAGTGCCCCCTTTCTTGACTACCAATGTGAAATTGCCAGCTAATGATGGTTCCTTACTACAATCCTGAGATGGAGAATTGAGTGCTGTAGGGCTAATCTCTGCCATCTAGGCTCAATTACACTGCACATAGGCCTTTGCTATTTCAGAGTATGTTGGGAGTGTTTTTGGACCTTGACATTCTGTAGCAACATCACCTGTTGCCATGTAGCTGAAAATGGCCAAAAAATTCTTTTGGAAGCAAATATTTATGTCATCTGAGAGATGCACTTGTTTGATGCTTAAATGTGTTGGGTTCCGGCTTCTGGTTCTTGCATCTCAGACACTGTTTTCCATCACGTATTTATCCTGGCAGAACATTAACATAGACTTAGCTGAGTGATTGTAGTTTTAAGTTTTGGTTGTATAGTGTTAGATATAGGACTTCACTGTTCAGTTTAAAAGAAACCATTTTGGAAGTTGTAGCTTTTGAAAAGATGAGCTGTTGCACTAGAGCAGCACTCAAAATTGCTTTTATCTGGGTGAGGAGGGTTTGGAGCTTTCTTGTTCTTGCCACCTTTGACTAGCACTGGTCACTTTGTTTTAGCTTTTTTTTTGTTTATTATGACTTTTGAAAGCTATATTAAATGGGCAGTGTTTATTATTTTTTGAAGCTGACATCATCTTTGTCATAATAAATACTGTTACATTAAAAATGTGACCATTTTTGTTTTCAGCTGTCCTAAGTAGTTTCCTTTATGCTTTTATGTTCTGAAAATACCTACTCACTTTACATTCAGGTTGAGATCATTCTGATTTGGACTCACATTTGGAACTATAGTAGCTCTAATCCTGAATGATGCTGAATGATGGATTTGGGACATGCTGGATAAGTTTGGGATCGTAAAATTGCTTAGATTGGAAGCGACCTTAGAGATCATCTACTTCAAGCTTCCTGCTAGGGGCAGATACACCTATTCCAGAGTTTCATCCCCTTGTACTGGAGAACTTCTTAAGATCCAGTCTAAACCTACTCTCCTTCAGCTTAAAACAATTCCCCCTTACCTATTGCTAGACACCCTTAGGAAAAGTCCCTCTCCAGCCTTCCTATAGGATCTCCTCAGCTATTGAAAGTCAGCTCTAAGGTTGCCCTGGAGTTTTCAGGCTGAACAACCCCATCTCCCTCAGCCTATCCTCATAGCAGACGCGCTCCAGCCTTCTGCTGGAGTCCCTGATATACAGCTGAGATGCAGTTGTTACTCTTTTGTTTGTTTGTTTTTAAAAAGGGTGACGTTTCTAAATCCTTGGACAAGCTGGTTAACAATTTTATGAACCACAGTGTAAAGAAGAAGTTTCTGCTAGAGAAGTGTCAACTGCTGTTGTGAAATCAACACCAAGTCTTCATCATAAATCAGTGCTGCCAGTTCCTTCCCTTTTTTCACCTTAAATCCATTCATGTTTCTGGTGGTGATGTCTGACTGCATTTACTCTTTTAAGTGCTACTGGGCACTGGAGTGCCATTCTCTGTGCCCACGGGCTGCTGGAGCATTGGCTGCTTTAAAGGCTGCCTGATCCAAGGTACACCCCAGGTTGGCCTGTGCTTGTGGGCATGGCTTGTGCACCCCGATGGCTGATGGCACTTGATTGTCGAAAGAGATGTGGTTCTGGTATCCAGTGTGAGTGCTGCACCAACATTAGATTTGACCTCAAGTGACCTTTGACCTTGCAGATGCTTCTGTCCTGTGACCTGACATAACTTTTACTGTCCTCTGACTTCAAGGGACATTTGACCTCAAGTGGCATCTGTCCACTGACATTGAATAACCTTTGATGTAGACTAACCTTTGTCCTCTGATGTTGAGCAGCCTCTGCCTTCAAGTAAATGTTGACCTAGAATAACCTCTACCCTTTGGCCTTAATTATCCTCTGATCTTTGACCTTAATAACTTCTAACCTGTGATCTAAAGTAAAGTTAGACCTCAAGTAACCCCAACTCTGTGTTCTGAAGCCATCTTTGACCTCAGCTAATCTCTGTGCTGTGGCACAGACTGGACTGGTCTGACTCTTGAAATGGGCCTCAGAGAACAGATGACTTCCTGTGTGTCCCCTGCTTGCCTCAGGCACAAGCCAACAGCAGCAGGGCCTTCTGGCTTCTGTGCTGGTGGCAAGCTCCTCTTGTGTGCAGATGTACCTGCAGATAGCTAAAAGTCTTGCTTCCTTGCTTTGTATTTCCTAGTAGTGATTTTCTAGCCTCCGCCTCATCACACCCTGTTGGACCTCGAAACGTTGCTGGTTTAAAAAGCATCTGAGGGAGCTGGGGGTGTGCAGTCTGGGGAAGGTGGAGGCTGAGGGGAGACCTCATTGCTTTCTACAGCTCTCTGAAGGGAGGTTGGAGTGAGGAGGGGGCAGCCTCTGCTCCTTAAATGGCAAGCAACAGGACCAGAGGAAATGGTTCCAAGCTGCACCAGGGGAGGTTCAGGCTGGATATTAGGAAAGATTTCTTCACAGAGGGCGGTCTCAAACACTGGAATGATCTGCCCAGGGCAGTGCTGGAGTCACCATCCCTGGAGGAGTTAAAATGGTGTGTGGGCCTGGCACTGAGGGACATGGTTTAGTGTTGACCCTTCAGTGCTGGGTCGAAGGATGGACTGGATCATCTTTGCGGTCTCTTCCAACCAGATGTTTTGTGCGATTCTGTGTGATTCTGTGTTTCCATGCCAGGTCTGGCTGCCCTGTGCTGTGGTGACGGCAGAGACAGGGCCGCGCCACGGTGCTGTGTGCTGAGCCTGCAGCAGAGGGCAGGCTGGAATCGCCTAACCGGGAACTGTCTGCAGAGCTTTTCGGTGTGACGGTTTGCAAAGAGATCCTGAGTTCATAGATCACAGAATTAAAAAGTGGTTTGGGTTGGAAGGGACCTTTAAAGGTCGTTTCCTGTTGGTGGAAGGACAGGCAAATCGCTTTTAATTAAGCATTGCCAATTCTAAGGGCACGTAGATCTCACAAACACGCCGTGGTTGGTGACCTGGAGCCTGACCTGCAGAACCAGCCAAGCGCAGGGACAGCTTTGTCAGCTGCCCATATCCACCATCCCGACCAGCTGCCAAATGGACTGGGAGTGCTGTGCTGCAAAGGTGAACGGATAGGTAAGATTTCACAGTCATCCTAAACTGCTTCATTGCTCTGCAAGAATTACATATCTTTTGGGTGTTTTCTACCTTTAATCTTCATACCTGGACAGTCTTTCGGAATCTACTCAGTGTGGTTTAAACTCACCTCCCTCACCTGACAGGATAAGATAGCTGTACAAAGTGATCTGATTAGGCTTCAAGTGATGATGTGAGATTGGAGCAGGATGGAGGGTGGGCATTATCGTGGCCCATTCTGCACGTGGGAGTGGAAGGCAAGGGGCATGTGTTGCTGGCAGTGTGTCGGCAGGCACAGCTCTGCCACAGCCAGGCAGTGACAGCAGATGTTGTACCGGGGAGATGACAAACACCTGGAGAGGGAAGGTGTGAAAGCGGTCAGAGAGAAGCAAAAGGGAAAGGAGAAAATGGAGGGAAAGCCGGTGGCTTGGGAAAGGGAGTTTGTCAAATGAGTTTATGAAGAGGAGGAAGCATGGAAGAAAGGCCTTAGGATTTTGACAGCATCAAGTCAGAAATAATATGCAAGGAAAACAAACCTGGAAGGGCTCAAGAATTAACTGAAACAGCACAAAGAGCAATGGTATTAAAGGGAAGGAGGAAATGAAGCTTTAGCTGTATACAGGCAGGGAGAGAGGGTTCAGAAAAACAATTTAAAGGAGAAGGTAATGTTTTTTTCATCTCCTCAGGTGAGAGAAGAAAATGTTAAGGAAATGAATTAATTCAGAAAATGATTTGCAGTAAATCTGAAGATCCAGAGAGCTAGCTGAAAGGTAGAGATTGGAGATGGTCAGAGAGTGTTTTTGAAAGGAAGAGGAAAACCACAGCAGATCGTGACAGTGCTGGCACAGCCTGGCTGTAATGGGGAGCAAGGTCTTTGAAATGAGTAGGATCATCCATGGAGTGACCAATCTGAGTGGAGGAATCAAGGCAGGTGCTTACAAGCCAGTCTCCAGTGTTGGAGGCAAAAATGGATAACATGAATACTGCACGCTATAAAGAAGAGCCCTCAGGTCAGGGTGCAGGAGCCCAAGAACTGGTGGTAGATGGAAATATCTCAAAGCAAATGAAGGGAAGCTGACTAACTTCAGCCTCTTGCTGCCACAAGTTACATTTCATTAGTGAAGAGGCATTCATATGCCCTTAGTGAATGTGCCATTCAGTCAGTGGTTTCCCCAAGCAGGAAATGAGGACATGATCTAGCACAGAAACAGATGTAGATCTCACGAAAAAAACCCAGCCTGGTGTATTGCTGTCTCCCACTGTTATCATATGGCAGCACTGAAACACTTTTGCATGTTGCTTTGAAGTAAAAAAACTTTGCAGTGCACTTCCAATCCCAAAACATCAAGAAACAGCCAAGTGTGCCTGGCAGTTTCTTAGCGCTAGGTGGCATTACATGGAAAGACATAAACCCAACTCCTCCAATGGTGAATCTCTGCATCTCAGTGGCATCATCAGCTTGGTGTGGAAAATTTTGAACAGCGTTGTTAAGGGTCAAGATGAAATGCTGCAGACTGATGGAAGAAAAAGTTTTGCTGTGCTACAAAAAGAGATTGTTGTGATGATAGCAGAGAAGTTGGGACGATACCTGTAAGTTCCTAGAAGACAGTTTTCTGGATTTAAAGATTATGTCCAATGTGCCCCCCCCCCCCTCACCCCCCTTCCCCCAGTGTCTTTGGCTATGTTGAGCATGTGGTACTTCATTACAGGGCTGTCAGTGGGGCTTGCCACTCAACCTCCTCTGCCCCTGCCCCAGTTTTCTGTGGAATAACACTTCCTGCCCATTATTTTTAAAGAAGGGGCAGAGGGACAGGAGGTTGTGTGAAATACTGATAGCAATCACCTACATGAGCAGGTAATAACTTCTGTGTCAATACTATTATTATTTTTCCTAATCTCTGAAGTGAGGGTAATAGCAGACATAGAAGTCTTCCACCCTCTCTTCTCCTCACCAGTTTGGATAACTGCTTATGCTGTTGGGTAGCAAAAGTAAAGTGTCCCAGAGGTGACTCTGCTATTGGAGACTTACTGGTTTCTACCTTAAGGTAGATCTGACAATAGGACATTGAGTATTGTACACGCTGCAGTGGGCTGGTTATGGCAAAGGAAGGCCATGTGCCCAGGGTAAATTTACCTGGGATTATATTTTGCCTCCTATGGCTTCAAGTGACAGTGATTTGAATGTGTTTCGATGATTCATCTTCTAACTCATGGTGGTTGTATTTTGTTTGGCCTCTCACCTACCATGGAGAGGAGCATGGAGGGGTCAGCTGCATACTCAGGTAAGTAGCAACCTCTTGTGTCTCTGTATATGGCTCCCTGGAGCTGCGCTTGCTGTGTTTTGGAGTGGTGTGAGAGGATAGATCTGTTCCTTGCACAGCTACAGTAATATTTGTACCACATGGCACAGAAAACATGCTGATGTTTGGAGAACACTAGGTAGATTTTTACCTGTTACTGAATGTTGTCTGCACATAGGTTAATAAAACTCTCTCTGTATGCAGGAGGAGGTAGAAAGCCCCTGTTGTGAAGAGGATAATCCTGAAATAGTTTTCAGAATCATACAGGTTGCTTTGAAAATGACCACAGGTGTAAACAGTTTTCCTTTTCTAGAGTGTTATTTATACAGGTCACAGTGGGTTTATGTAGCTAACCTTAAGCATGGATGATTTCTTACAGCATATTTGAGAGGAGGCTTTGCCACAAGTGTCACAGATGATAAATTAGCCCTTAAAGCTTTGCTCTAGATAGCTTCTGTCTCATTCAACCAGATCCTTCTGCCTCCACCTGTGCTCTGAGTGATACCTGTGGTGGAAGCATTGCTTTGCATACTGGGCACTAAGGCTGTGTGTCAGGAAGACCAACAGCAGACAGGAATCTCTGGTTGGAATGACCTTGAGCTCTGGTTGAAAGCAAAACTGGCCTCTGTGGGAAAGCATCTGGTGTGTGTGTTGCTGCAGACAGCCTCTGCTGCAGTGAGCAGATAAATGGCTGTCAGCTCTAGCAGGGAGTGGATTAGAGATCACAAGTTGTAGTAAAAGAAGAGAAAGGTTCAAGTTGTATGCTTGCATGCCCTTGCAGCCTACTAGGGTGCAGTCTGGTGTAGCTTAGTTCTGGTAATTGGATTACCAGCAATGAGAGAGGGTCATTAAATCTAGGAATAGAAAAATGTGCTAAAGGATTTTGTATCTTCCAGAAATGAGAATTCCCAGCATTTCTCCCCAGCTTAGCTCAATGATCTGACCTGTCCTTGTTTGTTTGTACTCAACTGTGAGAGGCATCATAGTAGCTCATTTTGAGAGAATGAAGATATGGGCCAAACGTGGTTGACTACTTAATTTTGGTTTTCTGAAGGATGGAGGTGGCAAGGCAAGGCAGCCCAAAAGATGGACAAATAGGCAAGACAGATGTGAGTTATTCTGTTAGCATCCAAAACCTTCAGGCAGGATGTCTTGCATTTTGACAGTTTCTAAACCTGAGCCTTGGCTTCCAAACCCATGAACGTGTGCCTTGTGGCAGGCAGTGTGTCATGGTGTTTGCTGTCTAAGCAAGCATTGATATTTCCTACTGAGGCACCTTCTGGAGAGGCAGCAGCTACAGAGGTGGCCTTGTTCTCCTCTCATGCAAACTCTCTACTGTCTAATGGTATTTCTTTGGCTGGAGAACTTACAAGATCATTTCTCCCTTACCTGGATGCTTTCACAAAACTGTTTGCATCTAGTTATCCTCAGAACCTCAGTTTTGCTGGTGAATTTGTTGGAAGGTGCTGGAGGCCAGGTGAAGAATACACAGATGTATGCACACAAGTGTGCATCCACTCACTCCCTTGCAGGACATCATTGTCAAAGACGTGCTGTTTCCATGGAAACAAAGCTAAAAATACTGAATAATGGAAATTAGAGACTCATCAGACAAGTATTTTCTATTCTGGACAAGGTTATTCTCTATATTCTCTGTCTACGTGTGTCTTCATGGGTTTCTGAAAGACTGTGGATTCTGTTTTGTTGGTTGTCTTTTCTTCTTATACACAAAGGACCCTCAGCGGCAGCCCCTGTTCTTTCTGAAGAAATACGCTGCATTGCATCACTATATGCTGCTGGAGCACCTCCATGAGATTAGAAATTCATGCTAAGGATTCTTCCCTCATATTGGTTGCTCTGTGAACACATCCCTTGGAAAGCCACCCCTGGAGCACTGAAATAGGCAGCCCAAAGCAGGCCATGCACTCCTGGTGCTTGGTCTTTGGATCAGGGACAAGCATATGCTTCATGCCAGCACTGGGAGAGTCAGAAAGGCACAAAGACACTGCTTTATCTTTGCCCTGTGGCTCTCCTGAACTGGTGTTGAGGACAGCTCCGAGGCCATGGTCTAACATGCAGCAGCAACTGGCTAAGTCTGCCTGGTACCATGCCCCAGGCCACCCTGCCACAGTCAGACAAAGCCTTTAGAAGCCTACAAAAGCGCTCATGCAAATCGCATGTAGGCAAGACTCTGCACTTTGGAAAATCTTACATTTTATTTCATAAACATAGGCATCTGCTGCTAATTAAAGTAGCAGCATATAATTATACCCTTTCTTATTAGTAGATATAGAGTTTGACAGTTGCTTAGATACAAAATAAGCAACTGCAGATTGTCTTCTGCACTTTAAAAAGCACAGGGAACTGGAACAATAGAATTGTAAACTTCTTCCATATATTCTTCAGTAAATGTCCCTGGGAAAAAGATATGTAATATCATTGGTAGCTTGTAGTTTTAGCTGTAAGGTTCTCCTGCTAAGTCTCTGCTTTCCTCCATGAAGAACCAACCAAAAACTTGCCATGGAGGAGGCAAGATACTTCCTTGGAGAAAACATTAGACAGAAGGAACAACAGTGCACTTAACAGCCACCATTTTGCTCATACTCCATTTCCTGTCCTTTTATTTACAATGAAATGAAGTTTTTCTTATTGATCCAGGGGCTTAGTGCGGTTATACTGTGATTTAACCCCAGCTGGCAACTCAGGCCCATACTGCTGCTCACTTATGCTCTCCCAGTGAGATGGAAAAGAGAATAGGAAAGGTAATCGTGAGAAAACTCATGGGTTGAGATAAAGACAGTTTACAAGGTAAAGCAAAAGCCACATGCACAAGCAAAGCAGAACAAGAAATAGATTCACCACTGTGATGGTTTGAAACTGCCTTTTTTAATTTTTCTTTGCAAAGTTCAAACAGAGAAAGCGAAAGAGTGTAAATAAGTCACTATTGGGTGTAAGAAAGCAAAATAATGATTGTTCTAAACACTTCCATTGGATAGATAGAAATGTTTAAGAACTATCACCCAAAACAAAGTGGGGCACTCTGCACTCTCTGCATTCTGCAGTCGGGGCAGATGCTGGGCTGTTTGGCTGCTGTTTCTTCTTCTCTTCTGGCTGAAGATAACACACGCTGACCTTGGCAGCTAAGTTAACAACTTTCTGCTTTAACTAACTCTCTGCTTTCTGTCCAGGCAGGTCTGGGGGAGAAGCTCCTGGGAGAGAGGCCCCTTTTGGAAGGGTCCCCTTTGGGGGGAAGCAAAGGGGGATTGGTTATGCTTTTCTGTTGATTGTATATATTTGTAAATGTTGTGAATTTTGTATATTTGTACATATTCATTGCATTTCATCATAGATTGTAGATTCTGCTTGTAAATACAGCTTTCATTTGCTTCCAGACTGAGCTAGCCTGGTTATTGTCAGTGGGGGGGGGAATTTCAGCTCACACTGACACAACCACTTCCCATCAGCAGGCAGGTGTTCAGCCATCTTCAGGATAGCAGGGCTCCATCAGCCTAATGGGTAACAAACACCATCACTTCCACTGGCCTCTGTTTCCTCCTCCTTCCCCCAGCTTTATCTACTGAGCATGACATCGTAAGGTATGGAATATCCCTTTGGTCAGCTGAGGTCAGCTGTCCCAGCTGTGTCCCCTCCCAGCACCTTATGCACCATCAGCCCTACTCACTAGTGGCGTGGTGTGAGGAGCAAAAAGGCCCTTGACCCTGTGTGAGCACTGCACAGCCGTAACTGAAACATCCTTGTGTTTTCAACATTCTTTGCAGCACAAATCCAAACCATAGCCTCATACCAGCTACCACAAAGCAAATTAGCTCTACCCCAGCCAAAACCAGCACTGCAGGCACCAGTGAATGAATAGGACTGTTCAGCATGCGCACACCATAGCTAACATCTTTAAAGACAGATATGACCCAAAGTGGTTATCTTACTTTTTTAGGAGTTAAGTTCATAGCCAAAACATTCTGGATGTGACAAGATGGATCTGCAGCTTTCTTAACAAAGTCCCTATTGCTTCTTATCAGAAAACTCATGATGCTAGAGTGACAAATCACTTTTCATGCCCCACAGAATGTCAGCTGTGTCCTCAGAGACACATTTGAGTGTGACTTTTTTTTTTCTCACATTCTGCTAATAACCCCCAACTTTTTTTCCTCACCAACCCAAAACTGTTGATACACCTACAGTCTCACTACTCTTGTTATTGTAGGAAATGTAATCAAAGTAGTTAATGCCACACTAATCCTCCTGATCGTGTGGTTATCTCTGAAGATGTCAGAAATGATGCTGCCTGTAAAAGAGATGATATATGCTCTGGCTAGTTCTGCACCAGCAAACCTTGGGAGCTAACCTTCAAGGTGCTAAAACACCTAAATCTGCAGTGAATTTTCAAAAACATTCAGCATTTCTCAACAGAAGTGACTAGTTTATTCCTAGAGAAAAAAATCATAGAATCATAGAATCATAGAATCAAGAAGGCTGGAAGAGACCTCAAAGATCATCGAGTCCAACCTGTCACCCTAAACCTCATGACTATCTAAACCATGGCACCAAGTGCCACATCCAATCCGCTCTTGAACACCTCCAGGGATGGTGACTCCACCACCTCCCTGGGCAGCCCATTCCAATGGCCAACCACTCTCTCTGTGAAGAACTTTCTCCTTACCTCCAGCCTAAACCTCCCCTGGCGCAGCTTGAGACTGTGTCCTCTTGTTCTGGTGCTGGTTGCCTGGGAGAAGAGTACAAGGTCTGTCCTTCCTCTTGGGCACTGTTGTAAGAGACCCAAACAAAAGGAGTGAGGCTTGCAGGAGTGCTCACAGGGCTTGATCTGCAGGGGGTGCCCAGTGGGTGCTGCAGCCAGTCACGCTCCTCTGGGACTGAAATCACAGCCAGTTTGGAGAATTAGGGGTTGAGCAAAAATCTTCTTCGTTATAGCAGCTTTTCTAGAATTTAGGGGTCTGTTTTGTGGAAAGCTGAAGGCAAAGTTGATAGCAGCTGAAGCTTGTTTCTCAGCACAGCAGGTTGAGGCAGTGGTCAGTCTTCAGCCAGATCACCAGTACAGCAGCTTGCCTGCACAAGGACATACTGCCATTTCTTCAGGCACCTGCATAACTTCTAAGGTCTTGAAGTTCTGCTAACTGCAACTCTTTATCACCCAGGATCAATTGTGAAATGATCTTCCTGTACGTGAACCCTGATCTGTGGTTTTCCTCACCTTTCCCAAATATGTGATAAGGGTTGTTAGCTAGCACTAAACAGGGTGTCAGACAGGAGTTCGGGTTTCAGACTGAGGTGATTGTCTACTTCATTGGTTATAGCTCACAAACAAAGACATCTCCCAGGAGACCCTCGCGATGCACACAAAGGAAGAGGTAGCTGGTGGAGAGTGATGGTTTGCTTACCACTGCCTGTGCAGCATGGTGGGGCTGACAGGATGGCAAAGGCTAGGCAGGTTAAGTTAGGCTGTGCAGCAGGCTTGGAGATTACTTTTCATATGCTTGTTACTGCTTGAGATTTTAAAAAAGAAAATAACAGGAAAGGAAAAAAAATAGAAAAAAAGAAAGAAAGAAGGAAAAAAAAGTCTCTAACCCCAAGATTTCCCAGTCTGATACAGTCATTAGGTGTAAACATTGTCTAAGTGCCCTCTGATGGTTGAGTATTGGTGGGTTTTGGAGCACCTCTTTCTCTCTCTCCAAATGGTCTTATAATGTCAGTGGGTTGCTGCTGTTTCCTCTCCCTTGAAACATCCCCACTTTTAGATTCTGCTCTGTCTTTTAGGCCAACATGTCTTTCAGTAGCTGATGTGAATACCTGATCAGTTTACTTGGTGCTTTCCAAGTTGGGCAAATCTGTAGCTCAGGTGTTCCTGAAATGCAGATAAAAATTGATTTAGAGAAGGACAGGAAACTCAGTAAGTTTCTTGTATTATGCTTTTATTACAGCGCTGGACACAGGTAGGATCTCTCCAAAAGACCTGTGTGTTGAAAGAGATTTCAGTACCAACTTATATAGTCCATGTTTCTTATCTTATTCGGAAATATATCAATGTGAAAATAACAGAGGGATGTTGAGGTTTACACAGGCAACCCTGTTTCCTCCTGTCTATACAAAGGTTATCTATCTAAAGATGACAGGGGATGGCCATATTTCACAGAATGTCAAAGGTTATCTATACAGGGGATGGAAGTCCTGGTTCCTGTTTGTTGGGCTTTTCCTTATCTATCTAAAGATGACAGGGGATGGCCATATTTCACAGAATGTCTATACAGGGGATGGAAGTCCTTCTTTTCTTCAATCATTTCCCCCCTTTCTACCATCCAATAGTATATTCCTATACTATATTTTCTTAAAATAATTTCCAGTTTCCAACTCATGCCTAAGTTTATCATTTTTATACCTCTCATATGATTTCACATCACTCTTTCCAATACACATAATTACCTTAATCAAGACTACTATTAATACTATTAATATGATAATCATTACAATTCCTACTAATAATTGTTTAAGCCAAAAAATGTTGGGCATCCACGAGGTTAACTTCTCCCAGAGGTTTGAAAATCCGTATGATATATCATCCCTGCTCACTTCATGGAATACCTTACTTTGTTCCCATATTTTATGCAAGTCCATTTCTATCTTCTTTTCCTCATTTACATATGTGCAACAACTATCATTCACTATTGTGCATAGTCCTCCTTCTTTGGCAAATAAAATATCCAGAGCGTATTTAAACTGTCCTGTAATTTTATGCAGACTCTCTATTTCCTTCTGCTCTGCACGAATGGCATCCTCAGTTGCTGCAAGGGCAATCTCCATACTGGCTGAGATATTCACTATAGCCTTTTCTAATTCACTCACTCCTATCATAGGAATCAGCCATCTGACAAAACTATGGAATCCCGTCGGTCTCTCTATTAGTGGGTTCAGTACTCTTTTTACCCTTCTCCAGGGACTTCTTACAATCCCTGTAGTTATTTCATTATGTATTGTATACTGTGGGATCAATTGTCCCCCTACACAATGTCCTTCCCAGTTCTCTGGCAAGCTCTTTCGTGCATATCCATCTCCACACAGCCACCACCAACCTGGAGCCATCTTACACTGATTCAAATATGATTGCTTTTTAAAATCATAATACTGTTTTAGCCTCCTCTTGAGTTCTCTAAATTTTCCTATTTTAGTAGTATTTATGCAACTTGGTAACTCAAAGATTTTTAAAAAATGCCTATTCCCAAATGGGAATCTGGTAATATTTCTGTCAGTACATCTTGCATATGCTTTAATTTCTTGTTTCTCATCCCAAGGTAAAAGTTCATATTTAGGTCCCTTTTCTCCGTTCCCCATTCCGTATTGGCATGTAAGATCTGAAAAATCTTTCCCTACTTTAACTTCAAATGTCCAATTCTTATGAGGTATTCCATAAAGTGGCACTTCTAATTGATCAGTTGGGAGAGTAGTACATAACCAACATGACTCTAGCTTAAACCCTAAAGTTATATTTCTCATTACTTGTACATACAAATTATTATCCCACGCTACCACTATTACTATTTTAAGTAACAGCAGATAAGTAAACATTATTGACGAGTTATTCTCAACTTCAAATCTCCCAGCTCTTCTGCTTTCCAAGGGCTGCCTTTTGCCTTCTTTACTCGCGTGTGATGTATCCAAGCAGCTTGCTCTCTGATTTTGATAGCTGTGAAGGATATCAGCAACACTTGATATGGTCCTGTCCACTTGGGTTCCAGGGGATTTTCTGAAAGAGATCTAACATAGACATAATCTCCAGGTTCTACATCATGAACTGGTTTGTCTAGTCCCCTCACATTGGTTCCAATCACTTGTTTGTTAATCATGTTTAAATTCTTATAAATCTGTTGAACATACCTATTCAACATTTCTTCTCTGAACTGCCCTGGTTCAGAAGGATTCATTGTTCCCACCACATAGGGTCTTCCAAATAGAATTTCAAATGGACTTAACCTCTCCTTAGTCCTTTGCTTAGTTCGAATTCGCAGCAGGGCAATTGGTAATGCTTGCGGCCAAGGGAGTTTTGCCTCCTGTCCAATTTTTATTATCTGATTCTTAATTAAATGGTTCATTTTCTCCACCTGTCCACTTGAGCGTGGATTGTAAGGAGTGTGGAGTTGCCAATCAATTCCTAAGATTTTACTTATTTGTTGTACTACCTTGGCCACAAAATGTGATCCTCTATCTGAGGAAATAGTAGCAGGCACCCCAAACCGGGGTATTATTTCTTGTAACATTATTTTGGTAACCTCCCGAGCTTTGTTTGTGCGACAGGGAAATGCTTCTGGCCAACCAGAGAAGGTGTCAGTAAGTACCAAAAGATATCTATATCCCCCCTTTCTTGGAAGTTCAGTGAAATCAATTTGCCACTGTTGTCCTGGATAATTTCCTCTACTAATCTGTCCAAGCTTGACTTCTTTCGCCACCTTGGGGTTGGCCCTAAGACATACTTCACATTGTCGAGTTACCTGCTCTACAGTTGTGTACAATTTTCGTGCTATGCACTCCTGAACCAACTTTCGATACAGAGCCTCAGCTCCCCAGTGAGTTTTTCCATGTTCCATCTGAACAAATGCCCAAAGGAGGTTACTAGGTATGACTAATTTCCCATCCGGTGTCCTAGCCCATCCTTTCTCTATCCTAGTCCCTAAAAGATCCTTAATTAATTTCTGATCTTCTGTGTTATACACAGGCTCTGGTTCCTTTTGCTCAATTGTCAGTTTACCATCTGGGACCAAAACAAATTCTGCCACCTCTTTCCCCTCCCTGGCTACTGTTTTAGCCGTTTTGTCTGCCAACCGGTTACCTCTTTCTTGACCACTGTTTCCCTTTTGGTGTGCTCTGCAGTGCATTATAGCCACTTTGCTTGGTTTCTGTACTGCTTCCAATAACCTCAATATTTCTTCTGCATGCTTAATGCCTTTTCCTTGGGTTGACAATAGTCCTCTCTCCTTCCAGATGGCTCCATGGGCATGCACTACTCCAAAGGCATACTTGGAGTCTGTCCATATGTTTGCCCTTTTTCCTTGAGAGAGCTCCAAGGCTCTAGTCAGAGCAATTATTTCCGCCTTTTGGGCAGAAGTGTTACCTGGTAGTGCTTCTGCCTCAATCACCTCTTCTTCTGTAGTTATAGCATACCCAGCCTTTCTTTCTCCCTGGATCACAAAACTGCTTCCATCAGTATACCAGTTATGATCTGCCATCTCCAGGGGTTCTTCCTTCAGGTCAAGTCTGCTGGAGTAAGTGGCCTCGATTGTTTCCAAACAGTCATGGATTACTGATTCTCCATTACTTCCCTGGAGGAAAGAGGCTGGATTGACAACATTAGTGACTTTGATCTCCACATCATCCTGCTCCACTAATATAGCCTGGTATTTAAGGAATCGTTGTGGAGACAACCAGTGTCCCCCTTTGGCTTCCAGCACAGCAGAGACTGTATGTGATACCAGGACTGTGATCTTCTGTCCCATTGTGAACTTGCGGGACTCCTGAATGTTGACTGCAACTGCAGCCACAGCCCTCAGGCATCCTGGCCATCCTTTGCTTACCTCATCCAGTTGTTTAGAGAGGTATGCCACTGCTCTTCGATAGGGTCCTAAAGTTTGTGCGAGGACCCCAAGTGCTATTCCCTGACTTTCATGGGAATATAACAAAAAGGGTTTAGTGACATCAGGTAGGCCTAGTGCTGGTGCCCTCATCAGTTCCCTTTTTAAAGTGTGGAAGGCTTGTTTAGCTTCTCCGTTCCATTGCAGAGCCCTGTCAGCCTTCCTCAATAATTCATAAAGAGGTTTGACAAACAGGCCGTAATTATAAATCCACAGCCTACACCAGCCTGTCATTCCCAAGAAGGTTCGGAGTTCTTTTACTGTGTTGGGAAGTGGAATGGAGCATATGGCTTCCTTCCTTTCAGGGCCCAGTACTCGTTGTCCCGCAGTCAGTTCATATCCCAAGTAAGTTACTTGCTGCTGTACTATTTGGGCCTTTTGTGGGGAGACTCGATACCCATTAAGTCCCAGAAAATTTAACATACTCACAGTCCACTTTTCACATTCTTCTGTGGTTCGAGTTGCTATCAAGATATCATCTACATACTGTAGTAGGACTCCATCTCCTTCTGGCTGATCCCACTTCTCCAATTCTTTTGCCAGTTGATTTCCAAAAATAGTGGGGCTGTTTTTAAATCCTTGGGGCAACACTGTCCAGGTCAGTTGGCATTTTCTGTTAGTTTCTGGATTCTCCCATTCAAAAGCAAACAGTGACTGACTTTCAGGGGCCAGAGGTAGGCAGAAAAAAGCATCTTTTAAGTCCAGGACGGTAAACCATTCTAACTCTGTCCTTAATCGAGTTAAGAGAGTGTATGGGTTTGCTACTACCGGATGAATGTCCCTCGTAATTTTATTTATGGCCCTTAGATCCTGCACTAGCCGATACCCTCCTGTGGGTTTCTTCACGGGCAAAATTGGGGTGTTGTATGATGATTCACATTCTGTTAACAGCCCATATTTTATAAATTTTTCTATAATGGGCAAAATTCCTTCCCTATCTTTTCTCCTTAAAGGATATTGCTTTATCCTGATTGGTTGGGCTCCAGGTTTAAGATCTATTGTTATCGGTAAAGCATTTTTGGCCCTTCCAGGATGCTCAGTGTCCCAAACTCCAGGATATACCTGATCTTTTATACTTTCTATTATTTTGTTTTCATCTCGTTGAGGGCTCATTAGTGCAAGACTTAAAACCTCAATTAACTGTTCCTCCCTTACCCTAAATTCTACCTTCCCCTTATTAAATTTAATTTCAGCTCCCAATGCTTCTAACAAGTCCCTTCCTAGTAATGACTTTGGGGCATTTGGCATATATAAAAACTTATGTAAGCCCCAGATTTTACCATATTTATATTTAAGAGGTTTAAAAAAATATGCCTTCTCAGTTTGACCTGTAGCCCCTACCACAGAAACATAGCTCTCATCCAAAGGTAGCAAAGCTTCATTTAAGACTGAAAAGGTTGCTCCTGTATCAACCAGAAACTCCAATTTCTTTTCCTTTTCCCCTAGCCTTATTACAACCAGAGGGTCTGCCAGGGTAATTCCCTCCGGTCCCCCCTAATCAACCTCTTCCAGCTGTGCCTGTACCCTATTTTTCTTTTTCCTTTCTGGACATTCTCTTTTCCAATGTCCCTTCTTCCTACAGATTGCACATTGATCCTTTTCCAACCGTGCCCTGGTAGGCCCTTTAGTTTCCCTATTTTCCTGCAACGCTGCCACCAACATCCTTTTTTCTTTTCTTCTATTCTCTTCTTCCCTGTTAGAGAATACCCTCCATGCTACATCCAAAAGTGCCTCCAAATCCCTTCCCTGTGGAGCTGGCAATTTTTGCAACTTCTTTCTGATATCACCAGCAGATTGCCCAATAAATAATGATACCAGTTGTTGTGTACCTACTTCTGACCCAGGGTCAAGAGAGGTTTTTTTCCTCATGACCTCCCTCAGCTTATCTAGGAATTCTGAGGGTGATTCACCAGGCCCTTGTCTGACTGAGTATAATACAGACCAGTTAATTGTTTTCGGGATGGCTTTTTCCATTCCCCTGGCTATAAATTCCCTGTACTCTTCCAGTCTAGTTCTTTGCAGGGCATCATTTGTATTCCATCCCGGATTTTGGAGTGGAAATACATCCCCTATATTCGCTCCCCCTCCCCGAGTTTGTATTCTTTCTGTTGCTATTTCTAATCCGTGTCTTTCAATTAATTGTTTTTCTGTTTCAGTCATTTGTTCCAGTAATAACTGGATATCATCCCAGTCTGGGTTATGCTGCCTGATCATAAATCGAAAATGAGTAGCTGTCCCAGTAGGGTCATTACGATAATTTTTAGCCTTTTTCCTCCAGCTATCCAAATCCTGGCTTGTAAAAGGTACCTTAATCCAGACTGGGTCACCCTCTGGCCCTACTGCTTGTCGCAGAGGGGCCTGAATGGGTAGCTGGGAAGCCAGGGCAGTTACTTGTTGTCTTCGGGTCCTTCTTGCCACTGGGCTTCCCAGAGCCTGGGTTGTGGAGCTAACTCCAGTGTCACTATCAGAATCACTGCTGTTACCAGGACCCTCTGTGTTATCTCCTGGACCTGCTGTCACTACCCCTTGCAGTTTTCCTGGGGGGTGATAAAACTCAGGCAGGTCTTTCGGGTCCTCAAGTTTAAGGCATCTCTGCCCTATGCTACATGCAGAACAACACCTTTTCAAATGTGCCTGCCTCTTGTTCTTAGCCTTATTTTCCTTCTCAAGGGCCAAAACTAGTGGATCTGAGGGAGCTCTTATACCACAGTCCCTTTGAAGATCAGGATGTTCTCGGAGATAGAAAAACATGTCAGCATATATTGACTCTTCCCATTTTTGTTTTCCTCTTAAAAACAACATCAATTGCAATAAAGTGTTACACTCTAGGCTCCCATTTACAGGCCATTTTTCTCCATCACCTAACTTATATAATGGCCACCACCGGGTACAAAATTTAATTAGGGTCTGTTGTTTTGTCGACCCTCCTGGAGTGCCTCCAATTTCATCCCAGTGGGCAAGTATACAACCAAGTGGGGTATGTTTTGGGATCTCACTGCTTTGTCTGCCCCCCATTCTACACAATACAGCACAGTACTGGCTTTTTACAACACACAACAAATACAATTATGACAAAATGACCGGTCCCAAACATACAATTATTGGCCACACTTCCATTCGCTCATTCGCTTTGTCCCTCTCTGGCCGTCCTCCTCGCGGAGAAACGGAACCGCAGATTGGGACTCCCTCTCGCTTCGTAGATTTTCTACGTCTCAGTCACACACACTCAACCACACACTCAAATTATAAACAGTGTTTATAATACTTTAAGTCCTTTAGGAACCCCCCTGGTTCCAACTGGTACACTTAAAATATAAACAATATTTTAAGTCCCTTTAGGAACCCCCCTGGTTCCAACCTGTATACTTAAAATATAAACAATATTTTAAGTCCCTTTGGACCCCCCTGGTCCAACCTAAGAGCTCTTTTCCCTAGGGGTGGCAATAAATGCTCCTCTCCCGCGCAGGGCGTCCCTCTGCGACTTACGGATACGACCCCTCCTCTTTTAATAAAAGCATACCTTCTCTCCGTCAGCAGTCTTGTCTGTTCCTGCGGTGATCTGGTGAGTAGAGGAGCTCTACTCGAGAATCTCTCGGGGGCGCCCTGAGAGGTCCTGTTCCTCAACAGGTCCCGCAGCCAAACAGAGGTGTCCTGCCGCGGTCGCCAAAATGATTTAGAGAAAGACAGGAAACTCAGTAAGTTTCTTGTATTATGCTTTTATTACAGCGCTGGACACAGGTAGGATCTCTCCAAAAGACCTGTGTGTTGAAAGAGATTTCAGTACCAACTTATATAGTCCATGTTTCTTATCTTATTCGGAAATATATCAATGTGAAAATAACAGAGGGATGTTGAGGTTTACACAGGCAACCCTGTTTCCTCCTGTCTATACAAAGGTTATCTATCTAAAGATGACAGGGGATGGCCATATTTCACAGAATGTCAAAGGTTATCTATACAGGGGATGGAAGTCCTGGTTCCTGTTTGTTGGGCTTTTCCTTATCTATCTAAAGATGACAGGGGATGGCCATATTTCACAGAATGTCTATACAGGGGATGGAAGTCCTTCTTTTCTTCAATCAAAATGGTTCAAAATTTTTGTGCTGAGGACAGCATCAAGATACCAGTAGATAAACACCTGCTGTGTTGGCCCCTGGAGTCTGGATCTCTGTCTTCCTTGCAGCCTGCATGTGAGCTGGTTGGTTTACTCTGTGCTGCATGTCTCCTTACAGCCCACTGTGCACTGACATAGAGATGACACAGAGATAAAAGACTTTGAGGTGTGGGGAAAGTATTACAAGAAGGTGAAGTGCTGTGGAGAAGAACTCTTAACATCTTCTCCTGTCTCTGTTTATGCTACTGGCCCATTTCCCTTTCCTGCTCAGTATGATGCAAATTTTATTATTCCAGTAACATTAATTTGCCAGATCCACCTCTCTCTGAAAGACTTCTGACAAGAGGGCTGCACTGTGAGCTCCTGTGCTCTCCACCTCCCAATCAAAATTTTCAAATATTTAGATGTGAATTTAGAAGCTTCTTCTTTTTTTTTTTTTTGATGTTTTTATTTCTCACCACTAACTTCCTGGTTCCCAGAGGTAGATTCAGAGCTTAAAGGTAAGGGAAATGCAGTGTCACTGCTTCAGGCTTATCCACACAGAAGAAGAAAGCCTTCACCTCCTTCCAAACACAAGCAGAGCCCTGCTTTGTGTTAGAGAAGGTCATGCAAAACCCAGTAAAATCCTCACTATCGCTGGCTGAGGCAGCTGCTCACCCTTTTGATCTGTGGGCAGTTTCCAGTTGTGTCAGATGGTTTTTAGCAACTTCCCAATGATGTTGCTTGTAAACTCTGCCCTCTCCAGAGCACCACAGATCCTTTTCAGGAAACCACTTTTCAAAACAAGGTTATCTAAAACATTGCCTACTATAGTCTTGCTTGATACTGGCTTCAGGCAAGACCTGTGAGTGTGTTGGTGTACTGTGACAGAAGTGCATCTCTCTCTTTTTAAAATTTTTTTTCTTTTTTATTTTTCCTTTTTTTTTTTTTTTTCCTTGCTGTGAAGCATCTTCTAACTCAGACTCAAGTGATGAAGTTTCTAGTGTCACTGCAGATGGTTTCTGGGGCTTTGCTTTGTGCTGGCTGCAGGTACAGGCTCTACTGACAAAACATGAGAGGCTCATGTGTGGCAAGGAAAACCGACCTCTGCTGAGCTTACACACTCACTGTGTTCTCTGGGTTCCCTTTTTTTTTTTTTTTTTTTTTCAGATCTCTCTTTGCCGCATTTGGATCTCTCACCTGTTTTAACAGTTTGCTTTTTAAATATAGCTTTTATTTTAGAAGAGATTCTCCTCAGCCAACGTATCTCTTTCTAGACAATGCCTCAAGTATCTCACACAGACCCCTGAAAGGTTGTGGATGTCTTGTCCCTTGTTTCAGGGTCCATTTGCCAGCTGCCCTGCAGCTCAAGAGCAGCAATTAGACCTCCTCACAAGACAAAGGAAGGTACTTTCCATCCATCTGTAGCTGTCAGGCTGTTGGAGGAGGCTCTCCACATGAGCAAGTGCTGCCCATGAGCCAGCTGGGGTGGAAATACTGCTGCCAATGTGTATGGTGCTCTGGTTCAGGCAGGTCTCTGCATGTTGCTAAGGGCGTAGGGGCTGACTGGGTGAAACTGCAGAGGAGGAGTATGGAGCTGCAGCACCAGAATAGGCTGGGAGGGCAGGAAGTATGCTTTGTACGCTACTGGGGAAGGAGGCATGCATGGCCTGGTATAGGACCAGTACCACTTTGTCCCACAGTCGTTGTGGAGGGATGGCTGAAGCGCAGGAGACCAAAGCAGATTCTGTCTGAGAGAGCTGTCAGAGCAGATGTCTCTCATTATGTGCAAGTTACAAGTTACTACAGATCTGGGAGTGAGCTTCTAATGTGATCTGGGAAAGAAAATAATCTGAGGGGTGGAAAGGTGGTTCTCCAGCTAGAGTGGGTGTGAAATACCAAAGTGCCAAACTGGCTTCTTATATCCCCTCAGGGACTGAAACAATATTTACTTTGTGCTCTCACAAAAGCACAGAGCTCATCAAAGCTGTAAGTGCAATCAGCCTCTGTACACTAACCAGCAAGAAAAGAGGAAAAGTGAGGACCCAAGACCTGCTTTGTCACATTGATAAACTGCAGGTATCACCAGTGTGGGGGAGAGTCTGGAGTGCCTTTGCCAGACAGTTCTCTTCCGGTGGGCCAGTGCTCTCCTGTTGCAATTAAGGGATGTCTGAAGGGTACAGCTAATGGGAACACCTTGCTGTAGTTTGATGCATCTTATACCTCTAGCATCAGTAATATCTTTTCCAAATGATGTCTTGGAGAAACCTTAAATAATCCCTTGCCAGAAAATTAAATTTCAAATACTCATGTCATGCTTTTCTTCTGTGACTTTACTTTCAAGGTGTTGGAATAAGAACTTGCCCCCATTGCTTTGCCAGGAAAAAAAAGAAAAAGTTTTGTTTATCTCCAAGGTTTGTTGACTGTTCAGCATGACCTTCAGTGAATCTGACTAATCTGGGATGTTTTTGCTTCAGTGGACTAAAAGATACACAGATAAACACTACTGCACTGGAAACTCTTCTGGTGTCTGCAGTCCAGGCAAAATGAGGAAACATTGATATTGTCACATTGGGGTCATGTTGTTTCCTGCATGAAAAACAAAGCTTTTTTCAGAGTGCAGGTTTCAACAATTTGTTGGTCACTGTGTTGTTGAAAAAGAACCTCAAATTTTCTTGTTAGTCCTCTTCCCGTGCAGTAACCAGTGATGGTCAGTCAAACATTGTGCCACTGTTATAATGAGCTGAACCTAATACCTCAATGAAAAAAGTGTGTAGGTTGCAGGAGGGGATGAGAAGCAAACAGAGGCTATTCCTCTGACTGTATCAGCATGTTCCAACTCTAGTTTTGCCTAGTCCAGCTAGAAAGTCTCTGTTCATACATTTCCCTGCTGGCTTTCTTCTTCTGCTCTGGCTATCCAGTCCCAGTCTGAACACCAGCTCAGCTGGCAGTTCTGCTGCTCTGGGCTGCACCAGCAGTGTTGAGGAAATCCAGCAACCCGGAAAGACTGGGGTGACACTGGTGGTGGCTCTGCAAGCATGTTCCACATGTCCTGTTGCTCTGTTCTTTATTCCCTCGAGCAGACATTTTGATTCCCATCACATGCACTTCTGACTTAGACCACACTCAAGACCTTCCAGCTTCACCTCCTGTTTTCTGCAACAGTTGAAATATTTTTCTCCTGTTCTCTGTGTGTCCCTCAAAGGCAGTACAGTGCACAAGGGCATCGTTCAGTACAGAATACCTCATTCATAAATTTCCTAGGCACTCTTCTATACCCAGCCAGCAAGGGCATTTGTTAGGTGAGAGGGGGTTTCACCCTGTGTGCTGCAGTACCTGTGGAGCTGACTGAGCCTGCAGAAAGCTGACAAGAGATGATTTCTTTCAACTGTGAAGCCTTGAACCGTGAAGTTTGCAGCATCGCTCATCCTTTCAGAGCACTGTCATGGTTTGATGGATTAATCAGGGTTACTTAGCAGGGATGCTTACCTGGCAAGGCAATTCTCTTGCTTGTGTGCCTCTTGTGTACAAAACTCAAGGCCAATGAGCAGCTGCATCTGGCACCAACAGTGCTGTGAAACTTCAGCATCAAGACCTATGTGGTGAGTTTTGTTTCACATATCAAAGCTGTGTAAACATGCTTCTCCTTTGAAGATACAACTGTACTTTGTCCTTGCTGGGTGCACACTTCGTTGTAACCTGTGTTGTTGCTTCTGATGGCAGGCATAGAGTGTTTTGCCCCAGCAACACTGAGGAGATGTTTTCTGTCATCGATGAGCATTTGTTATTTACTGTCCAGTGCATGTTGGTGTTATTCTTTAAAAGATATTTGTGCCCTCTGGTTCAAGTTCTGCTGACAGCTTCCTGCTCTTCTCCAGTAAGTCCTCAAGCTTCCTAAAGCCTGTTTCAGGAGGTCATGAGCTCTAAGACCCAAGATTTTGCACATGGCATATGTGTGCCAGTGTCCTGAGGCTCAAGTGTTCTGTCCTGAAGACAGGTCACAAAATGCGTTTATTAGAGAAGCCAGGGCACTCTTCCGAGTTGGCAAAGACAGGATCTTTATCTCCACCTGCATGCAAATTGCTTAGGTCAGACTTTGTGGTCAGTGATTCTTCCTGCTCCCTCCTGCATGGTAGCCTGACCTTCAGGTTTCTTCTCCCATGTTAAAGAGAAGCCAAAAGCAAGCTAGCTTGCTGCTTGCTTTCCTGTCTGCCCTGCACTGTGGCTTCAGGCTTTTGGACCTGCCTGGGAAGCTTGTATTAATGCTGATTTTAGATAGTATTTAGATAATATTGTATTAATTTGATTTTAGTGTTCAGCCTTTGATCTGCTCTTCTTTAGCTATTAATCATCTTATTCATCAGTGAGACTTCTTTTCCCATGAAAGGAGATGCTCTCTTCCTCTGCCCTGTGTTCCCTCATATTAAAGGTACAATGTTCACAGTGCCTGAATTTAGCTCTGCAAAGTATTTTTCTCTTACATGTTGCATACAGCAAATGAGAGGCTTCTCAAATGACAGCTCATCTACAAATGGGCTCATTTTGAGATAAAGCCCTGTGGTATCTGAACACCACCATGCTGCAGTCATGTCAGGGCTGAAGGGGGGGTATATTTTGCAGAACAGGGTTGTATTTCCAATTGGAGTCACCCCTCATGAAGCAAACGACCCTTCTGTCTCAGATAGTGTTCAGACTACTGATCGCTCTCTTCTGGGACTCGCTTGGGGCTGCAGGGTTAGCTGGTAACAGGGATCTCCAGAAGCTCTCCAGTTTTGGAAGATTTGGATCACCTTTTCTACCCAAAAGAGCTCCAGCAGATCAGCAGTGAGCAACATGGTCTGATTACGGCTTTGAAACTAGACCTTGTGACTGTTTCAATAAACCCAAAAGCAAAAGCTTAACCTTTTTCTTAGGCATCTCTCTACAAATTGTGTTCTGTTAATTGAAAGCCCCTTTTAATTAACATTTTCAGAGTACCCTTCTCGAATAACCACTAATTAATGTTTGCTCTGTTTTGGAATAGCACCAGCATAAAATCTCTTTTTAAGTGTTTTTGTTTAAAACTGTTGCAATGTGGAGAGTTTTACACCTTCCAAGCATTTTGGTTTTTCACTGTTCAGGTAGCTTAGTTATACATTTATTTTTATGCTTTTGTTTTTTTCCCTTTTCTCTGCAGTTGTGCTGCAGTTTGTGCTGGAAATACTGTGAACCATAGATTTCTCCTCTGTGCTAACTCTCTTAATGTCATAAAGTCTTCCAGCTTCCACATGAAGGGTTTTTTTAAGCTTCTCTTATCCAGAAAACAATTTCTGGCTGCTGCAGAGGAATTCAGCCTACTTTTGGCCATGTTGCTTCAATACAGCTACCTCTTAGCTTGCTAAATATTCCACTTCTAGATAAGAGGCAGTTTTAAAAGTACCATTTTAATAAATTGAATATTTTGTCTCTATTTCATAACAAAATAAAATCTCTTTCATCCCTAAACACTTACAGCTTGTTCCAGCCTCGCTGCTGCTAAGTGCTAGCAGCAAGGCACAAAGAAACCTTTTTCTTCTGAGTTACAGAAGGTCACCTTCATGTGCACCCTGCTGGTTGTCCACCCACTCTCTCTTCACCCCTGCCTGTGCTGTGCTGCCACACTGCCTGTGGGAAGCCCAAACGTCCAGCAACCAACCTCACTCCAGAGCTGGGGGCAGCTTTTGAACTGGAAGTGGTGGGCACCAGTTACATGATGCTCAGGCTGATTCACCCCAGGGCTTGTACCACTGCACTGATGTGACCCTCAAGGCTTTGGAGGGTGCCAACGTGACATTTCCCACTGGCAAGGGGCAGCTGGAGTCAGAGCCAGTTTGGGACAGGAGACCACTGGGTGCTCCCAGAGGAGCAGTAACCCCAAACACAGTGCTTTGTGCTGTTTCACTTCTCCCTTGCAGACACCCATTCCCCCAGCCTGACCTGCTGCACAGGGTGATGTACCTTATTCTGAGTAAGGTGGGGCTGGCTGCTCCTGGGAGGGTGGGCTGTACGACACTACACTTCTCTGACTTTTGAGTCATTCTGGCAGCTCCTCCTGAACCCAGTTGCTCCAAAATCTTCAGATAAGAACAGATGTAGGGATGTTCTTTCTTTTCTAGTTGTCAATGAGATTGCAAGGCTGTATTTTTTTCTACAGATGGATGAGAACTTGCTCTAACTGTCCAAGCCATTTCCATCATCATACTAAATTACTCCAGCATATTTCTACATGAGGTTACACTGAATACAGCATACAGGAAAGGTAATAATGGAAAAGCAAAGAAGTTAAAAGTAAATCTGGAGTTTTAAAATTCATTCATATTAATAATGCAAGCTGCTGCTTTTAAAAATCTCTTCCTGTGTTTTTCACAGTGTTATTTCAAAATTCTCTCCATAAAGAAGGCTAAAAATCAAATACCACTCATAGCTTTAAAAGTTCCTTATGATTTTAATGGAGAAACTGCTGGTGTCCATTGGTTCTGTGATTCGCCCAAAGACCTTATGAGGATGGGAAGAAATCAAAGAAAGGTCACACATTTCACATGGCAGGGTGAGAAAATCTGACCAGTTACATGGTATTTTGAGGCCTTTTTCTGGGGTTTGCATTGCTCTGACTCCATGGTTGGTTTCTTGCTCTGTTGCTTAGCCTGTGTATGCCTGTGCAATGCATTTACACTGGAGCTGCCGGGCCCTCTGACAGCCATGTGCTGCTTAGGCTGAAATAGCAAGTGTTGTGCTGCTAGCAGTCAAGGTTAGCTAAGCTCACAAGCTCTCTCTCGAGGGTCTATGTGGATGGAATCTAACAAGTTAAATGAGATCTCCTTCCGAGAATGGTTCAGAAGTCCCTGCAGAAGAGGAGAGAATGGATGCTTTGTCTCTCTTGCCTGCAGAACTACAGTGCCTATAAGGCTGGCTGCTTACAAATCATCACTCCCATTTGCTTTGTAACTCAAGGAAATCTTAACTTGGTGCCTTACTCGGAGCTGGTTGTTCTCAGGCAGCCCAGGTGCTAACCACAGCATCAGTGTAAGGTTCCACCACAGCTTGCTGTTTAGTTTTCACAGTGTTAGAAGGGTGAGCTGAAGAATTTAAAAGGAAAGGGGATAGTTTTCTCATTTAGGGGTGCTGGAAATTCTAGGAGCCCTTTCCAACCTTGCATTTGCCATCTACTTCCCCAGTAGGAAACCTGAAAGAGCAAAAGTAATCTATTTCTTACTGTTTAGCTGTATTTATTTTCTGTTGCCTGCCTCTCTGTCTGTAGCACCACTAATGTTCCCAAAGCACCTGAAGTAATTTATTTTTTACCTTTGCCTGTGGCATGGTATTGCCCCCTAGAAGGTTTTGCTTGAAGCCTTCTGGGCTTTACCGAGTGTGCTCAAGGCATGTGAGAAAAATAAATAGGCTTAGGAGCAGTATGTGTTAAAGCCACAGTGGGTGTCTAGACTGCCGAGGCTTGCGTATGTTTTCACTTTTAATAAGTGTACATAGATATATCACAAAGTGTCTTGTAGACATACATACTCCGGATGCTGCAAACTTGCTGCTGTGTGGTCCTCTCAGGAGCCATTTGAGCAGCATCAGCTTCCCTTTATAAACACACTAACACTCCTTTAAAAACTTAAATTAGTTTTGGTGGTTTCCATTTCATTAGCGAAAAAACTTTGCAATGTCTGTCTTGGTTTATGAGCTTTCCTGGGTCATCTAAAGTCCTCTGTGAATAAGGAGGATGCTCTGTTGTGGTTGAGGCTCTTCAGGTCTTACTGCTCTAAAGCAAGCTGTGTGCACAGACCAAGTTTCAGGGTGTGGGGAGAAATCAGCAGAAGAGAGGAGCCAGTCAGCTTTTTAGTTTTGTGGGGTTTTTCTTTTTTCTTTTTTCTTTTTTTCTTTCTTTTTTTTTTTTTTTTAGAATGATGAGGTTTGGCATGATTACATATCTACAGGTTTCAAAATTATTTAGACTGATTCTTCTCTTTGATTATAAATGACTGAGAGTTGGAATGGATCCATTTATTTCCATGACTGGCTGCTTAGGCAGTGTCTGGTTCACACTTTGAATAATTTGTTTTCAGCTTCTCCATGCTCTCAAATTCTGATGTTTTTGGCAGATGTACCCACACACATTTAATGTTTCAATCAGCTGTATTCCTTTATTCAGGATCCTTTAGATCCTCACTGGCATATTTCTTGGCTGATGGCTTCAGGATGGAGCTGGTAAATATGGAGGGCTGCTGTCCCTAGCTTATATCCAGTCTGGCCTCTAATGGTGAGCTTGAAGCCAGGTGAGATCTGAGGAAGGGAAATGTAGAGGAGGGTAAGCCAAGTCTGGTTCGAATTGTGGAATCCCAAGTTGGAAGGGACCTCAGTGATCATATGGTCCAATCTTTCTTAGGAAAAGTACAGTCTAGACATGATGGCCCAACACTCTGTCCAACTGAATCTTAAATATCCAATGCTGGGGAATCCACCACTTCCCTGGGGAGAACATTCCAATGGCTGATTGTTCTTGTGAAAAACTTTCCTCGTGTCCAATCAGAACCTCCTTAGGAGTAACTTGTACCCATTACTTTTCACCTTTTGCATGGGACTCTCTATTAAAAAGGAGTCTCCACTTTCTTTGTAGCCACCTTTTAAATACTGGAACATGATAGTAAGGTCTCCCCTAAGCCTTCTTTCCTCGAGGCTGACCAAACCAAATTCTCTCAGCCTTCCCTCATATGGCAGGCTTATTTTTATTTATTTATTTGTCCTTATTACACTCTCCTCTTTCCCTGCTAGCAAAGGCACCTACTGCTTGTCTGACAGCTGGCTATGGCTCAAGCTGGAAAAAAGCTCATGAGATATTTAAAACTTATGTAATTTGAGCTCCTGTGTAACTTCTCTACTTACACAGAGCAGACAAATCCTCTTACCCAACTGTCAAATAAGCACAGTAGCAAAGCTGGAAATGATGAAACAAGTTGTATGTGACTGCTTGGTCTCTGCAGTGGCTCCCAGGAGCATGCTTGGTCCTCCCCTGCCTTAGGGGTGCTACCTGGAAATTTGGGGACCTCTGGGGTCATCCTGTGCACTCCAGAACTGAAGATGTACACTCAAAGTCATCTGAGGTAACAAAAGCACTTTGAGGAAATAATACAGTTTGAAGTTACAGATGAAAAGGGGAACTTTTAATCAAATAATTCAACTTTTCCTGTAATGCTGCTGCCCCCAGGCTTGCTCTTTTGATGACCTTCTGTTGGCCTGTGCTCACAGGTAACATAGAAAAACCTCTCTGGCTTTTGAGGAGGGCATAGAAGAAGAGAAGCTGAAAATAAAATAATAATAAAAAGTTTGTTTCCTGAAATTGAAAGGCATTATGTTTGTTAGAACATCATGTCAATCTAATCTTCCTATGGAGCAGGATCAGTGCTATATATAAATACAGATACTAGGGGAAAAGATTAATGCAAACCATTGTCTTATTCCTTTGCAAGCTGGAATGGCTCCACAATAAATACAAGATACCCAGGCTGTGTTTAACCCACTAGAAGAAGCCATAAAATTAAAAAAAAAAAAAGAAAAAAGAAGAAGATTTCTTTCCCCCTTTTACTGAAGTTACTCTAAAAGCTGTGAAATCAAAAATAACAGCTGATTCTTAGGAATTTTGCTTCCTGGGGATTTATAAATATCTTGGATGCTTTTGTTTTGGACTTTGTTTCATGTTCACACAGCCCAATGAGGAAGGTATATATAAGACAAGTAGCTCTAAAAGGCATCTTTAGAACATTTTGGAGGCTTCTGAGCAGGCTCTGTGCTGAGACAAAATTGATATTAGGGCAGCTGTCCTACCTCTCTTAAAAGTTAAAACTGAAAGGCAAAAACGTGATTTCTCCAGTGTGCTCCCCCCGGGTCACAGTCCAAATACTGCTCTTTGTTCACAATGTGAGCTTAAAAAGATAAATATTAAAAACCATCTTGTCAGAAGGTGAGGAAAGGCCCTCCCTGCATCCCCTCTGCTTAGGTTGTCCCTGAGCCAGCTGCTCCTCCAGGTTCTGCTGAGATTTGTGCAGATACACTTATGGGATTTGTCTCCAGCAATACAGGAGGCTTCACAGAATGGTAGGGGTTGGAAAGGACCTCTGGAGATATCTTGTCCAACTCCCCTGCTAAAGCTGGTTCACCTAGAGCAGGTTGCACAGGACCCCATCCAGGCAGGCTTTGAATCTGTCCAGAGAAGAGACTCGACAGCCTCTCTGGGTAGTTCCAGTGCTCTGAATCCCTCAGTGTAAACAAGGTTTATCCTCAAGTTCTGACAGAACTTCTTGTGTTCCTGTTTGTGCACATTGGCCCTCATCCTGTCACTGGACAGTACTGAAAGCAAAAATTTCTCCAACAAGAAGGGAGGTGTGGTGCAACAAGGAGCTTTGAAATCTCTCTCCTTGAGTAAATAAACTAGTTGCAAAGCAAAAAGCAGTGAGGCATCTAGTTGGAAAACTCACTCAGTGAAGCAGTATTTCAGAATTTGCCAAGGCTGGGCATTTATCTGCTATTTAGTCAGCACCCATCAGGATAGCAACTAATTGAAGCCAGAGGGACCACTCATGGGGTAAGATCCCAGGCAATGTGAGGAAGGATAATGCTATTTGGCCTTTAATGAGTCATTTACAGTTCATTTCAGGGCTGGAGAGCTCAGGGTGGATTCACTGCTCCTGCATATGGGTTCCTTGTGGATTAATTTGTGGCTCCCACAAATAATACGAAGGGCTACTGACTGCAGAGCCGATGATGTCTGCAAGTGTTTGCACCACTCTCCTACCCCTCCCATTCATCACCTGAGAAGTCAGGATTTTTCTCCGTCTGTGGTCTCTCAGGTGTCTCAAATCTTGCTGATTTATCTCAGTGCCTGCTACGTTACAGCAGCTTTGCTGGATACAAACCCTGGCTACCTCCCAGCTGGTTTCTTTGCTGGTTGTCCAGCTGTTAACCTAACTGGGAAACTGCTATGGATGTCTGTCACAAACCAGGATTTGCTTTTCTTTCCCATTCCCTATGTTGCTGTAAGTATACTTGATTAAGGTTGAACACCTGAAGTCTGTGGGAATGAAAATTCTTAATTATTGCCCATTAACACCTATGCAGGGAGACTGGTTCTCAACAGGGCTGAGTGGTTATTGCTTTTTATTACTGCTGTCTTTCTTTTACGAATGCATCTTCCTGGAAACCTGTTTTTGTTCTCTTGTAATTGTCTGTGTACTCTGAGAGATAGACTGACTACTGTTAAGTGATTGCTGCTGAAAACTGTTGGATGGGCAGGTAAGATTAGCCATAAGTTTCAGTGCACCCTAAGCATGTGTCCCTTGAGGTCTGAGATTTTTCCCAGGATCCTACACTCTAGCTGTTGTGATTTGATGTGGATTGCTGATACAGCATTCCTCTGCTAGATTTGCTATGACTGAGAATTTGGAGAAATTATTTACTGTTAATTGGCTTCTCTGTTAACAATGTTCCCCTGCTCTGTGACAGCTCCCCCTGACTTTGTACTGGAGTCTCTTCTTGACTTTGCTTTCTTGTTTCTGTTTGTGCTTGGTGTAAGCAATTGCATGGATTGCAGTGGGAACCCTTTGCTGAAACCTGCCAGGGAAAAAGACTGTTATTCATAGTGGAAAGCTGATTGCAGCTGTTGATGGTGGCCCTCATGGTTGGTGTTGCAACTGGCAGCTGCATGGACTGAGGTTTGATGCAGCAAGAAAATAAACTTCCACACCCCAAGCTCAAATTTCTCCCACCTTAAAAGACCCAGATGAATACTGACTTCAATAGCTGGGCAAATATACAGGCCCAACAACCCAGTGGTCCTCCTGAACCAGGAAACGATCACAGAGTTCTGGTCATGAGGCTTTGGCAAGAAAAGTGGGAATATGACTCTGCCACTCAATGTTATCTAAGAGAATACCTAGATGGTAGAGAATTTTGTTTCATAGGTCCTGCCTGCTGCAGTGATCCATTTGGGAAAGGTACATCTTTGCATAGTGTGCTGGTTTGAGGCCAGCCAGAACATCTCTTGCCCCGAAAGGGACAAAAGAATGACGCTCACACAAACAGATTGGAGAGTGATGGAAAGTTTAAATGGAAAAGTGATTGGTGAAACTACAAAAACTACAAAGCATAGTGGCAAAGAACATCCTAAAGCATACAGAGTCCCTTACACAATCCCCAGAGGCTTCCAATCCTTCCCTCCTCCCACCTGAGGGTCTATGCAAACCCCCAGGGCTCTTTCTTCCCCCCTCCCTCTGCTAGGCGAGTCTCAGGCTGGCCAGGTCTGAGACTGCCCCCCCACCCCCTCCATTCTCCTCCTGGCATTAGGCCTAGTCAGGCCTATGAGGCCTGAGATACTCCCCCACCGTTACCCGATAAGACAGCATCTCCCACAGGGGCAGAGAGGGAAGAAAGAGGAAGAATATGACTCTGCAGATGGATTGATAGGGTGCAGGATTTATGGGTAGAAATACGCTGTTTCCTGTGTCCACCCCTATTGGGTGGGCACCCGGGACACCAGAGGTGTATCTCATGTACCAGTGGCAGGCGGCACCCAACCCAAACTGCCCCAGCATAGGTTTGTTGTTTTACCTTCTCCAGTGACCTTAGACATTCCAATACATCCCTGTCACTCAGGAGACTTTTACTGGAGCATCAAACCTCTCAGAGAAAAGTGGAAAGAACCATACAACCTTCCTAGAAGTTCAGCAGCAAGCAGGAGGCACTGGACTGTGCAAACTGCATACTAAAGGATATGAGTGTTCAATCAGTTTAAAAGAAAATTTTGCCAGATGTGAATATGAAATATATCCTTTGACATCTAATGGGCCTGTGATCACTGATGTGGGATCCAGCTGTGTTTGTATGCATACCACTCCCAGAAATCACCTCTACACTCACATGTAATGTAACTTTATCATTTAACTTATACTTACAGGCAATAAAACAAGCCACCAAATCAAGATCTGCAGTATGTAACAGTGAGGAAGCTGCTAATACAGCTGCAGCGAAAGAGAATTCAATTAATTGTGCAAGTTATCCTGGCTATAAAATCAAATGCTAAGTAAACCAAGTAGGGGGCTATACACCAAAGCTAAGACCTACTGGCCTCTCTCAGAGTCACATGAGGCAAGACCATATAGGAAAATATATAGGAAAAAGCAAATGCCTCCAGGAAGATCAATTGCTTAGTTCTTCTGAGGAGCCTTGAACCACAGGAGGATTTGAAATGTCCTTACTGGAATCACGGGTGACAAACTAGGGCCATGAACTCTCAGAAGAGGCCTGTATGCCTATAACCTATAAAGTATGGTCTCACCACTACTAAAACCAGACTGTATAGTCATACTAAAAAAACCCACAAAAACTAATATAAAAGTTTGTGAACCTTGTTTTGACTGGAACCTGCCTTATAGAAAGCTTCACGTGAGCTCTATAGCTATATACAGAACCAAACCAGAATTCTACACTAAGTGCAAAAGTATGATGTCACCTGATGTGATGGTTTGAAACTGTCTTTTTAATTTTTCCTTGCAAAGTTCAGAACAGAGAAAGTGAAAGAATGTAAATAAGTCACTATTGGGTATAAGAAAGCAAAATAACGATTGTTCTAAACACTTCCATTGGATAGATAGAAATGTTTAAGAACTATTACCCAAAACAAAGTAGGCATTCGGCACATTCTGCGTTCGGCAGTGGGGGCAGTTGCTGGGCTGTCTGGCTGCTGTTTTCTTCTTCTCTTCTGGCTGAAGATAACACACTGACCTTGGCAGCTAAGTTTCTGCTTAACTAACTCTGCTTCTCTGTCCAGGGGGGTCTGGGGGGGAAGCTCCTGGGAGAGGGAGGCCCCTTTGGGAGGGTCCCCTTGGGGGGAAGCAAAGGGAGATCGATTGTGCTTTTTCTGTTGATTGTATATATTTGTGAATGTTGTGAATTTTGTATATTTGTACATATTCATTGCATTTCATTGTAGATTTTAGACTCTGCTTGTAAATACAGCTTTTCATTTGCTTCCAGACTGGGCTAGCCTGGTTATTGTTGGTGGGGGGGGAATTTCAGCTCACACCGACACACTTTTTATTTTTGGCGCTCCAACTCGGGGCTCGATTGCTTGTTTGATTTATTTCTGCTCAGATTAGGAAGCAAAATGAAGCTGTTTTGGATTTTGAGTAATTTTATTTCCTCTGTTATCAGTGTGATTGTTTACAGATGGGCTGTTTCCTGCATGATAGACAAGATTGTGAGATACGTGGCATATAAGTCGTTTCTTTGGGTTAAGAACAAGTTACTGAATGTTGGTGAATTCTGTTATGGTCTTATTGGGCTAAGAAGCTATGGTAACTCAACTATGGATCTGCTAGCAGACACATATGAGTTTGTTACTCCTCTTACAACTACAGAGGGTCTTTGGAACCAGTGGTACCCTAGATATCTTGTGCTAGCCTTAATCTTAATTTTGTTGCTTCTTGGAATAATCATATGGCTACTGATAGCACTGTATCAAGAAAGACATAAGGCTACTTGCTCTTCCAACTCTGCTGTGAATGTGAAAACCAAGCCAGTAAATTTGGTGGCCACTGTAACCAGAAAGCGTAAAGGAGATGCAGATGCTGCAGGAGATGGTGCAGATGGAGATGAGGGTCCTTCTACTCAGGGTCCCTCTGTTAAGAAAGATCCTTCTGATGAGGAAGAGAGGGTTAGCCTTAAAACTCTGGTAGACCTCTTGAGACCCCACATGGATGATGGAAATGTAGGTCAGGATGTAGACCCTGGTAGATTAGCAACTGCTGGTAGTGCCTCTGAACTCAAAGAAATTCAGCGGAGGATTAAAATAGGATTATGGGGACAGCGACCTCAGGATGATGATGATGATGATGATGATGAGGATGACATACAGTCAGCTAATGCACCCAGACAGGAAATTAGACATGTGAGGAAGGATTACATCAGAGGAGATAATGAGCCAGTCCTGTCTTGGCTAGCCAGGTGTTTTGATATGGGAGCCCCAGCATTGGTGGTAGGCGACAAGTCGGCCTCTCAGTTGGGGATGCTCTCAAAGGATACAGGCATAGACAGGCACCTAGGCAAGTGCATTGGTAAAGTTTCTCTGTGGGCACGCCTCCTACTGGCAGTCTCGCTGAGGTACCCCAGCAGAGATGATTTACCATGGAACCCTAAGCCTTGGACCACAATAGCTGAGGGAATCAAGCGTCTGAGAGAGTTTGCTGTGAGAGAAGTAATGTATGGAGATCATAAGACTCTGAATCCTGATGAAATTCCTGTTGGAACAGGCCTTGCCAAAAAGCTCATTAAGCTTGCTCCTCCTAATTATGCTACTATTCTGGCAAGCAGGATTGTGGCAAGAAATTATGGTGGAGCACCTCCTACTGTTGGCCATTTCACTGACCAAATGAGGCAGTTGGAGGATAGTCTTGCACGTACTTCTTTGGTTTCAGCCATTGAAACTCTGTCTGGAAAGATGGAGAATTGCATGAAAGAGCTGAAGGAGGAACTTAAAACCTCCATCTCCAACTTGATGAAGGGGGATGATTCTAATTCCTCTTCCTCCAGATGGATACAAGTTTCAGCTGTTAGGAACAGACGTGCTCCAAGGAGGCCATTCCAAAATAGGTCAAACCAAAACAGACAGCAGAGGCAATCACGTGGCAGTATCTGGATAACTCTGCGTGATCAGTTTGGTGAGAACATGAACAGATGGGATGGTCAACCAACTTCTGATCTTTTCAAGAGGTTACGGGAGCTGCAGAGGGGCAGATCCCGAGGTAGCAATACCAGGAGGGTAGCTGTCGCTTCCTCAGTTTCCCAGAACAACTCTGATAGCTCCAACAGTGATCCTAATTCTGGTGCTGGACATTGTGCCGGCTGTACATGTGGAGGTAATCCCCACCATTAGGGGTGCCCTGCCTTCCGCCAGGGGGAGGTAAGGGATAATGGAGATAACAGAATCTATTGGGATGTGTACATCCAGTGGCCTGGCACTTCAAAATTTCAGAAGTACAGGGCCTTGGTTGACACAGGAGCTCAGTGCACCATAATACCATCAAATTATCAAGGGGGAGAATCTATAACTATTCAGGGAGTCACTGGTGGATCTCAAGAGTTGTTTAAGATAGAGGTTGATATAAGTTTAACTGGGAAGCAGTGGAAGAAACATACTATTGTAACAGGTCCTAATGCACCTTGTATTTTGGGAATTGACTTTCTGAGAGAAGGGCGTTTTAAAGACCCTAAGGGTTACAAATGGGCTTTTGGAATAGCAACTGTAGAAATTGATGGAGGAAAATTGAAGTTGTCCATTAGACCTGAGCTTTCAGATGAATCTGCAGTTGTTGGACAACATGAGATAGAGGATGTAAAGCTGCCGGTTGTTTCTCAAACTGTGCATCACAGACAATACAGAACCAACCGTGACTCTTTGGTGCCCATTCAAAACTTGATTCGTCAGTTGGAGAGTCAGAAGGTCATCAGCAAAACTCATTCACCTTTCAACAGTCCAATCTGGCCTGTGAGAAAGCAGAATGGAGAGTGGCGTCTGACAGTTGATTTCCGTGCCTTGAATGAAGTAACTCCACCCATGAGTGCAGCTGTACCAGACATGATGGAACTCCAATATGAGCTGGAATCCAAGCAGGCCAAATGGTATGCTACCATAGACATTGCTAATGCTTTCTTCTCTATTCCCATAGCAGAGGAATGCAGGCCTCAGTTTGCTTTCACCTGGAGAGGCATTCAGTAGACATTCAATCGTTTGCCCCAGGGGTGGATTCACAGTTCAACCATCTGCCATGCAGTGATCCATGATGCTTTGGAGAAAGGTGGAGCTCCAGAACACATTCAGTTCATCGATGACATCATCGTCTGGGGTGAGACTGCTGAAGAAGTCTTCGAGAAAGGTAACAAAATCCTTGACATTCTCTTGCAAGCTGGTTTCGCTATCAAGCGAGACAAGGTGAAAGGACCTGCCAGAGAAATCCAGTTTCTGGGAGTGCGGTGGCAAGACGGTCGCCGTCACATCCCAATGGATGTGATAAACAGAGTCTCCACCATGGCAAATCCCATCAACAAGAAAGAAACTCTGCGCTTCCTAGGCATAGTGGGATTTTGGAGACTGCACATTCCTGGATACAGTCAGATTGTGAAACCTCTATATGATGTGACTCGAAAGAGAAACAGTTTCCAATGGGGTCCTGAGCAACAAGCAGCCTTTGACCAGATCAAGCGAGAGGTAGTCCAAGCGATGGGTCTGGGACCTGTCCGAACTGGTCCAGACATTAAGAACATTCTGTACACGGCCGCCAGTGACAACGGTCCAACCTGGTGCTTATGGCAAAGAGCTCCAGGGGAGACACGAGGACGTCCTCTTGGTTTCTGGGGTCGTGGCTACAGAGGCTCAGAGGCAAACTACACTCCAACAGAGAAAGAGATTTTAGCTGCTTATGAAGGAGTGAAAGCTGCTTCTGAAGTGATTGGAACTGAGTCACAACTTCTTCTAGCTCCTAGATTGCCAGTTCTGAATTGGATGTTCAAAGGCAAAGGTTCTTCACCACATCATGCAACAGATGCTACCTGGTCTAAGTGGATGGCTCTGATAACACAGCGAGCTCGAATGGGAAATCTCGAAAGGCCTGGTTTGGTGGAGGTGATCACAAACTGGCCAGAAGGCACAAGCTGTGCTAAACCTCCAGAGGAGAGAGTAGCTCGTGCTGAGGAAGCTCCTCCTTACAGTGATCTGTCTGATGATGAAAAGAGATATGCTTTGTTCACAGATGGTTCCTGTCGTCTGGTTGGGAACAAGCGGAGATGGAAATCTGCAGTGTGGAGTCCAACGCGCAGAGTTGCAGAAGCGAGAGATGGAGAAGGAGAATCCAGTCAATTTGCAGAGGTAAAAGCTGTCCAGCTAGCTCTTAACATAGCTGAACGTGAGAGATAGCCAAAGCTTTATCTCTACACCGACTCGTGGATGGTAGCCAATGCCTTGTGGGGTTGGCTGAAAAACTGGAAGAAGAATGGCTGGCAGAGGAAAGGAAAGCCAATCTGGGCTGCAGATCTGTGGCAAGACATTGCTGCTCGCATCGACAGAATCCCAGTGAAAGTGAGACACATCGATGCTCACATTCCTAAGAGCAAAGCTACTGAAGAACAACAACACAACCATCAGGCAGATCTAGCTGCAAGAGTTTCCCAGGTGGACACAAACTCTGATCCTGATCCTGATCTTGACTGGAAACACCGAGGTGAGCTGTTCTTAGCTCGGTGGGCCCATGACTCGTCAGGACATCAAGGCAGAGATGCAACCTACCGATGGGCTCGTGACAGATCCATTGACATTTCCATGGATGCTATCACACAAGTCATCCATGACTGTGACATTTGTGCTGCTATTAAGCAGGCAAAGCGGATCAAGCCCTTGTGGTACGGTGACCGATGGTCCAAGTACAAGTATGGTGAAGCCTGGCAGATTGACTACATCACTCTACCTCGTTCTCGATCTGGTAAGCAGTATGTGCTGACTATGGTAGAGGCAAGCACTGGATGGCTGGAAACTTATCCAGTTCCTCATGCAACTGCACGTAACACCATTCTTGGTCTGGAGAGACAAATCCTGTGGAGACACGGAACTCCAGAGAGGATTGAGTCAGACAACGGAACTCACTTCAAGAACAATCTTGTAAAAAACTGGGCCAAAGAGCACGGCATCGAGTGGATATTCCACATTCCCTACTATGCACCAGCTGCAGGGAAGATCGAACGCTACAACGGTTTGCTGAAAACCACTCTCAAAGCCATGGGGGGTGGATCTTTGAAAAACTGGGAGAAACATTTAGCACAAGCAACCTGGTTAGTGAATAGTAGAGGTTCAGTGAATCGAGCTGGACCTGCCCAATCAGATTTGTTGCGAAAGGAAGAAGGTGATAGAGTTCCTGTTATCAGAGAAAAGAATCTGTTAGGCAAAACTGTTTGGGTATTTTCTCCTTCAGGAGAGGCCAAACCTGTCCGAGGGGTGGTTTCTGCTGAAGGTCCTGGTCACACCTATTGGGTGATGCAAGAAAATGGTGAAATTCAGTGTATTCCACAAAGAAATCTAACTTTGGCTGAGAGAGGTTAAATTCAGAGTGTTGTGCAGATACAGCATTGCGCCCAAGAGGAGAGTTCATGAGATCTACGGTGCACGAACCCTGAGAGCCCTGAGTCACCTGAGAGTCCCTGTTCCTTTCTTCGCTCCATCTGCGAGGAAACAAGCTGTTTGCTGTTTTTTCTGTGATTTGACTCTTTTGAATCATCTACATCTGAGATATCCGGAATGGACTATGGTCTTTATTCACCTATTGTTATAGATATTATTTTAGATTAGATAAATGATAGTAGCAGCCAATGGAATTGTTTAGAAGGGGTGGACTGTGATGGTTTGAAACTGTCTTTTTAATTTTTCCTTGCAAAGTTCAGAACAGAGAAAGTGAAAGAATGTAAATAAGTCACTATTGGGTGTAAGAAAGCAAAATAACGATTGTTCTAAACACTTCCATTGGATAGATAGAAATGTTTAAGAACTATTACCCAAAACAAAGCAGGCATTCGGCACATTCTGCGTTCGGCAGTGGGGGCAGTTGCTGGGCTGTCTGGCTGCTGTTTTCTTCTTCTCTTCTGGCTGAAGATAACACACTGACCTTGGCAGCTAAGTTTCTGCTTAACTAACTCTGCTTCTCTGTCCAGGGGGGTCTGGGGGGGGAAGCTCCTGGGAGAGGGAGGCCCCTTTGGGAGGGTCCCCTTGGGGGGAAGCAAAGGGAGATCGATTGTGCTTTTTCTGTTGATTATATATATTTATGAATGTTGTGAATTTTGTATATTTGTACATATTCATTGCATTTCATTGTAGATTTTAGACTCTGCTTGTAAATACAGCTTTTCATTTGCTTCCAGACTGGGCTAGCCTGGTTATTGTTGGTGGGGGGGGGAATTTCAGCTCACACCGACACACCTGAGGATTTCCAAAAGTCTGGAATTGAATTCATTAAGCTCAAGAAATTAATTAGGCTAATCATCATAAGTTTATATGTTATAACTCAATGTGTGGGTGTTATTTTCTTTAGAAATATACATAAATAATGTGATGAAAATAGTTAATTACTGCTTATGCTTGATCACTGTCTTAATAACTGTCTACTTCTCTAAATAATAACATGAACCACTTGGATAATATTTTGTTGATAATAATTTTTATAATTGCTTCAGATCATAGCCATGACCAATAAGCAGAAACTAATTGAAAGACAAAAGGTGATGCCTTTACACCTAATACCTGTATTAATTGTTGTGACTCCTCTGTAGGCCCTGAAGTGAGCAGGGACATCTTTAACTGGCTCAGGCTGCACCTGAGTATACCATACAAGTTTTCATGCCGCTGCTTAGTATGGGCAAAGCAGGGAATTTTAAAATCAACCCTTTTTAGGAGCAAGTATTTTTAGCCCTTTACTCTTTTACTTTTCTGCCCTTTCCTTCTGTTTTCTGAGCTGTGAAAGCTGTTAATTCTTCTGCATTTGACTGTCACCCCTAAGGACATGACTCATCAGTGAAGAGATGGACACAAAGTTTGTCTTCTGTTGTTTCTTTGCTAGGGACACATCTGTCCTGAGGCAGTTCTGCTTTTTAAGTAGCAAGTAGCAGGGGCTTCAGTGAGAAAAAGAAAGGTTTTTTTGCCTAGGAAGGGTGAAGGGTATCTAGTAAAGGCTTTATGAAAATTAGTCCCCTAAATTCCTTCAGTTGTGTGTTTATAGAGCTTTGTGTCAGTGAGCATCCCAATTTGGTCTGTGGAGGCAGCACAAAAAAGATCTGGACATCCTAGAGGGCCTTCTTTCCCTTTACTGCTCTCAGCTCAGAAGGGTCTCTGCTTTGAGCATGGTTGCAGAGAGAGAGAGATGTCTTCTTTACACTGTAAATAAAATGGTGGGGTGTACCTGGGCTCTGACACAGAGCTCCACAGAGAGCTTCCAGCAGCAGTTTTCTGCATGCAGCCATTTATTCTTTCCTTTGTCACTCAGACTATTCCCACTGTCATGATGTCAGGATATCCAAGGGAGTTTTGCAGCTTCAGTTAGCTGCTTCTGACTAACTTAACTGTAGCTATCTGGCTTGCTCCAAGGCACAGGTGTTGATGATTTACCCGAGGTGTTCAACACCACTTGAAACCAAGTAATGAAAATTTGCTTCCGGAGAGATACAAACCCTTTTGGAGTGCTTGGTCTTGCCTGTGAAGAGGCAATGGCTACATTGAGTTAGCTGACAATCCTAATGTAGTTATTTTTTCAAATGCTAATCTGGTCATCCCTGGCTTTATAATCTCTCCTCAACGTCAAAGGAAAGCATAAAGACTTTTTTTTCCAAATCAGGTCATTGAGAGGGAGTATTATGTCACAGGAGGAGTAGGTGTCCTGGACCTAGAGGATTTATAGCTGGCATGACAGGTACAGTTTGAAGAGTGTTAATGAAGTGAATGGAGAATAGGAATATTGGGCTGGAGAACAAACACGGGGGGCTGTGTGTGTGTGTGGGTTATCCAGAGATTTTTTTCTTAGTTTTCTCACCTAGGAAGGTGCATACCAATAATGAATCTAGAAGCACCTTGCATCTGTACTATTGCCATCAGTGTGACTGATTGTGTGGAACTGATATAGTAAAGTGATGGTGCTTAGTCAACAGTGCAGTGTTTTAGGTGATGGTGTGTGGAGCAGTGAAGCATTCTGAAATGCCCCTCATCTTCAGACCGTGCTGACCACTGTATGTGGGACAGCTTGGGTGAGAGTCATGGGGAAGAGAAAGCTGCTCAAAGCCTTTATCTTTAGATCTTGCAGTGCGTGGTTTTCCTCTTTAAACAGACCAGTCCCAGAAATGTTTCTTCGCTGCCTGTCTGCTGTTTTAGGGCATCTTGGGAACATGTTTTATGATGTTTATAAGTGAGTTCTGCAAATGCATATGACCTTTCTCAAACATTTTCTCTACCATTGAGGGAACTTCTGGAGTTTTGCTTTTTCTCTTGAAGATGACTTCAGATGTGCAGGAATCTAACTTCATAAGCCCCTGAATTGAAGCAAATGAATGTACTTCAGTTTCTTATGACTTTAATCTCAATAGAGTTTGATAATATAAATCCAGGAAAAGGACAGCTTGTTGTGATGGACATTTTAATCTTACCTGCCAGGTGGTAAGATACACTGGCTGATCTGCAGAACTGCAAAGTATAAATTGCCTTTGTAATACTGATAAACAACAAGGCAGGTGGAGTCAAAAACTTGAGGAAATATTACATCCTAATTGTAGTTTTCCTCTGGGATCAACAAATCTTGAACTACTGCTTTTTACTAAGTCTCACGACCTCATAATCATGATGTCCTTAACCCTTAGTAGATTGGTGACATAATCTGTGGCACAGCAGTAATTGTGTAACAGCTTGATGATGTGAATTTTTTATGTCCGCACTTATGTGTCCGAAACATCACCCATCCAAGTGTCTGATACTTCTCTGGCTTTGTAAGCACGCTCCTAATCTATATGATGATTTAATACAAAGTGAGGGAGTTTCGGTAACCCTCTTAGTCCCTTAAAGGAGTTAGCTGCATTCCCTGTTTCTTCAGCTCCTTTGCATAGAAAAGGGATAGTAGGGGAACAAATTCAAAATACATAGATTGATTTAGTCACAGAACTCTGGAACTAGCAGTGACACTTGAAGAATTTGTCACGTCTAGCCTTTCATTCTGCCCTGGGAAGAGATGGAACCCTGTCAAGAACATCTCACTCTCACCTCTCTATCATAGGGCGGGAATGGCTCTCATCAGATTCTCAAGCTGATCTGACATGAGAGAGAGTAAAAATCCTATAACCTGTCAGGTAATGACCAAGAAGCCTAGAGATGCCCCATCTTGGAAACAGAAGGGTGGATATTGTGTGAGAAGACCTAGCATGGGAACGCAGAATGAAACTGAGACGAAGCTGAATATCAGGCCCAGTATTTCCCAGTGGTGAGGTCTAACAGGCTGCAGAATACTTCTGGGAACACAGCAGCAGAAATGCTGTTATGTGCAGTCTCTGTGTGAATATTCAAACCCTCAAAACTTGTGCAGGGCCCTACAAAGAGCTGTACCATGCCACTAGAAATGAATGGGCATTGCCTGGGCAACATGCACCATCTGGACCTAGGCTAAGCTGGCTGTGATGGAAGCCACTTGCTGCAGGACCAGCTTGCTTCCCTACATGGGCAGCAAATTAAGTGGTAGTTGATTAATTGCAGTCTAAGCAAGGGCCTAAGCCTGTTTCACAAAGATGCATTTTATCATTAGTTTATCCAAGAGAAGGCTGAAGTTCATAGGAACTCAAGGAGCATTTGGGTAAGTGGTCCATTTCCAGACTTTGCTCTGAACTTCATGTATGCTGACCCTGTTGCACAGAAGTTCTCTAATGGTAAATCAAGTCCAGAGTGGTGGCCTGCCCTGTTTCTTCTGCTCCAAGATGCCGAATCCTGAAGTACTTAGAAGAGCAGGCTCTGTCACCTACCCCATAGGAGTGGGACAGTGTCAGAGGCATGTGATTGTACTCAGTGTTGTCACCTCTGGCATGTGGCAGGCACTATAAAGCATCACAGGAGCTCAGCATTTTGAATACAGAATCACAGAATGGTGGTTGGGGTTGGAAAAGACCTCTGGAGATCATCTAGTCTAAGCCCCCTGCTAAAGCAGGATCACCCAGGGCACGTGGCACAGGAGAGCATCCACGTGGGTTTTGAATCTCTCCAGAGAAGGAAACTCCACAGCCTCTCTGGGCAGCATGCTCCAGTGCTCTGCAATCCTTAGAGTAAGAAACTTTTTCTTTATGTTCAGATAGAACTTCCTGTGTCCCAGTTTGTTCCTAGTTCCCCTTTACCCTGTCACTGGGCACCACTGAAAAGAGTCTGGCCCCATCCTCTTGATACCTGCCTTTAAATATTGATAAGCATTGATAAGATCTTCTCTCAGTCTTCTTCTTCAGGCTAAACAACCCCAGGTCTCTCAGCCTCAACTTGTAAGAGATGTTTCAGTCCCCTCATCATCTTTGTAGTCTTCTGTTGGAGTTTCTCCAGTAGTTCCATGTTTGTCTTGAACTGGGGAGCCCAGAGCTGGACACAGTATTCCAGATGTGGCTTCACTAGGACAGAGTAGAGGAGCATAACTAGAAATAGGTAGAATTTTGATGTCATATCTTGGGGAAAATGAGGAATGGGATCCACTAATGTGGTGGTGGTGCATGGAAAGGGTGATGTTAGCATCTGAACTGCTTTCTTTAACACCGCTGTGGTCACCAGTAGCTCCCTGTTTAGCTTGCTCTCGTGAAATGGGACAGGGTTACTGGATTCAGTCTTAAGTGCAGCCTTTATCTACCTTCTGTTGCTTATGTGAGCCTGGGAGGGCAGGCATGGAGGTCATCCCTTTGCGTGAGTCAAATGGGGCTTGTTTGGCTTTACTCAGTGTGTTTAAGAGATGGAATAAACTCAAATATCCCCTTCAGTTTTGTTAGAAGAAATCCCATTTGCATATTACACCATTATTAGCAGGACAATGGGACAAACATTGGTATCCAGCTAATTATGAGCATATTAATTATATATTTTTGCAGTCAAATAGCATTGCAAGTCTCTTTCCTGTCTTAATTTTGTGCTGTGCTGTTTGAAATGATAATGAAGCCAGAATTCTCAAGTGTCATCCTCTGAATGCATTGGCTTTTGTTCTGTGTTGTTTCAGAACGATTCAAATGAGGTTTTCTTTCCTAATGTTGTTAACCATGCTAACTTTCTTGTTTAATTAACGAAGGCATGGGAACATGTCTTTGCCCTGGTCAGTGAGACAGGGTTAAACCATTCCTTTAAACCATTCCTTGGCATTTTCCTTCCCTGATATGTATCTTGTGTCTTTTTTTTTTTTCTCCCCAGCAACCCCTAAGACTTTAATAAGCTGTGTGAAAAAATGGTTTATAAAACAAAACAAACTGAAACCCAATAGAAAAGTACAAATTTAGCAGAACTGAGCATTGCATTTTCTGAGGAGCCATTTATCATTCTCAGAAATTTATTCTTCACAAATAATAAAGAAAAGGACTTGGTAATTGCTGTATTCAGCTAATTGACAGAATGATGCCATTGAAGAGGGAGAATTTCTGTACTGCCTTTGCTAATGACACTTGAAGGTTGTTTAAAACTTTCCATTGCTACTGAATTGAGACTGTCCCTTGTCTGTATTCATCGTTAATCCAGTGGATGTTTTTTTCATTTGTTTCTAATACTGTTAGATGACGGGGAAGTGGCAAGGGTAAAAGATGTTTCCATCAACTCAGCTGGTGTGATAAAGCTCTATAGGTTTGTAGTACTCACCTTAATATTGCAAAGTAGTGCCTGACTGAGCTTCTGCTTTGCAATCTTTTTACTTTTTACTGGTTTCATAGCATACAGCTGACAGGTGAATGATTGGCTGAAGAGTTGAGCTTCAAGAGTTGTAGTAGAAGTGGTATCATCTGACTGGAAGACAGTTGCTAGTAGTGTTCCTAGGGGCTCCATTTTAGGGACATTTAATATTTTTACAAGTGAAATGGAGACAGGATTTGAGTGCACAGTAAGCACAGATAATAGTAAATTAGGAGGAGCTGTTGATTCCCTTGAGGGTAGACAGGCCTTACAGAGAGATCTTGATAGATCAGAGTGCTAGCAAATCACCAACAGAATGAAATTTAACATGAACAAATGCTGGAGCTGGCATATGGAACAGAGTAATTCCAGAGGTATGGTTAGACTGGGGAACAAAAGGCTGGGGTGAAGGCCTTCAGAAAGGGATTTGAGGAATTTGAATTTATAGTAAGTTCAATATGAGTCTACAGTGTGTCCTGGTGGCCTGCAGGACTAACCCTGTCCTAGGGTGCATTGAGCACAGTATAGCTAACCAGTCAAAATAAGTGATTGTGCCACTATACACAGCATTAGTGCAACCTTGAGTACTGAGGGCAGTTTTAGGCTCCACAGTATAAAGGTATAAAAAAATGTTAGAGTGTGTCCAAAGGCAGGTGACAAAGACGGTGAAAGGTCTGGAGGTCATGACTTAACAAGGAGTGGCTGAGCGTATGAAGTCTGTTTGGCTTAGAAACGAGGAGGCTGAGGTATGGCCTTGGCGCTGTCTACAGCATCTTCATGATGGGGAGCAGAGGAAAGTGCTGATCTCTTCTGTCTAGTGTTCAGTGATAAGATGAGAGGGAATGACTTAAAGCTATGTCAGAAGAAGTTCAGGTTGGATGTTAGGAAAAACCTCTTTACCGAGAGGGTGATCAAGTGGTGGAACAAGCTCCGAGCTTCTCAGTGTTCAAGAAGCTTTTGAACAAAACTTTTAGACAGGTGGTTTGACTTTTAGGTTGCCCTGCATAGAGTTACTCTGTCATCCCCGGAAGTCCCTTCTAATTCAGTGTATTCTATGATTCTAAGCTGTAACCTGGCTCCCAGTTGTAAAGCATATGATATGGTGGTGCAACCCAGAAACTGGCCAGAAAGGCAATATGCAGATTTTGGTTTCTGTTGGGTTAATCAAAACTGGAACAGAGGAGAAGAGCATAGGGTTTTAACTAGGTATTTTATCAGTTGTGTTTGTGCATACCCAGAAATCTGTGTGGGAGAGCCAAGCCTGAGACCTTCTATAGTAAGTTTATTTTTCATGTCATTTAGGTCCTATATTCATACTGCCTGTAGAGGGCATATGTGTGAGTGGAATTTTACTTGCTTCTAACATAAGCAACAAAGAGTTTACTTCTTACTTCCATGAAGGTGACTTTGGTTCACTTCCTGCGTTTTTCATTTTACTGCTGAGGCTGTCAGTGCTTTTTACTTTCATTGCCTAGAGCTGGAGCGTTCCTTAAGTACTATCTTAGAGCATGTGTTCCCACCCACATCTCTATATTTGCATGCTAGAATACTTAAAGGGCAGCTTTTCAGGCTGCAGACCCAACTGTCATTCAGGCACAGAGGACACTTAAGTCTCTGAAGGGGGTTCAACATGTGCACAACACGCAGCAATGGCACAGGCATTGCTGCTTTGTCTCTGTTTAGAAGATGGAGAAATATTTACCCTGTGATCAACAGCTCTGGCTATAAGTATGAGAACTGTATGGGAAGAAGTCTGTGATATTCCTAGCTCAAGAACACCCACCAGATTCAAACCAGGACTGTGGCCATGCAAGCCTCTGAACAGAACTACAGAGGCTGGGAACATCTTAAGTGCTCTCAGAGGAGAGCTGAGTTGTTCTTATGCCAACTGCAGGCAAGCTCATTCTTCAGCGATAGTATTAGTTGAGAAATCAAACAAGAATGCCATTGCACTTGGCAAAGCTCAGGGCACAGGTTTGTGGGGATGCCTGCCCATGGAGCACAGCAGTGGGGCTGCCCCACACTCTTTTTCAGATGCTGCAGGGGAGAAAGGCTCTTTTCCTTCCTGCATCCTGAGGTTTTCAAGCAGCAATTGATCAAAGGCTGATCTCAGCTTGATTTGCAACAGAAAACAGATGGAAAAACCTACAGGCAGAGATTGTCCTCTACTAGACGTTAAATGAAAACGATGGTTTGGAAGAACATATATTGGTGTCTGAAGTTTTGTCTGCCTCTATAAAAACGTTCAGAGCAGCATCCTCGTCTTCTCAAAAAACAATAAATGGAAAGAAAAAATATGGTGAAGTGTGTTTGAGGGCAGTCCCCAAGCTACTGGGCAATACCCTCTGCAACACCCCTGTTTTGGATGGTTAAACAGTGCATCAATGCCAAGCTGGAAACTTTTTTATCATTATAGACTTAGTCACAAAGTCCAGTCGTGTACCCAAAGCACTAGCACATCAATCAAGGTGCATTATGCTCTCTGTAGCTTTTCCTTTCCTTTGAATACTCTATATTTGGTTTCATATTGGAAATCAGCTCTGAGAGAAGATTGATGTTTTCATCAGACTTTGGTATTTTATGATATTTTCAGGGCACAGAGAAATGCAGAGGGAGAACAATGCTGCAACAACATTTCTCAAGTAGCCCAACTAGTTAAATGGAAGCAAACTTCTTTGTAGTTTCCTGGAAAAAAAAAATCTTTTTGTGAAGTAATTATAGATTTTTCATGAGCACTTCCTGCTAATCAGGTTTAATGACACTAAACCCAAATCACATTATAGTTATTTTCCAAGGCTGTGTTGGAGACATGCCACATTAACCCAAAACAGTAAAGAAGAGAGATGACAACAGTAAAAACAAAACAGTAAATAGAAAAAAAATGATATGGCAGAGAAACAGGAATAGCATTGTCCTTGAATCCTCTAGGCATCTGAGGGTCTTGGAAAAAATATTTACTCTGAATTTTATTTTCTTTATTACAATGTCTAGCAGAGGAAGCAACCAAACCACTGTGTATTGCAGGGTTACATTATTTTATTGTAATGTATTACTGCTTCTTGCTTGCTAAGTCTGACCTTTTTCAGTTGTTCAGTGCCAAAGGTTATGACTGAGCCTGGGCTGTGAGCTCACAAGGTAAAGAAAGAGGAAATGACTATAAGCAACTGATGGTGGAATCTCCCACCTCTGGTGTAAGGCTTTAGCAGTTGGGCATGAAGTGATGAAACTAGGTAAATTCTACTGACCTTGTGTAGTACTGAAAGGTGCAGCCCTCCACAAGTCTCATCCAGCTGAGAAGCTCTTTGCTTCTGGTCTCCACAGAACACAGATCTGTTGTGTCTTCTGAGGGCAGCATGTACCAAAGTAACAGTAAATGCCAGTGTGGGTTCCCTACATCTCTCCTGCATTTACCGTTCCTCTGTATGTGTGAAAACCATATCTATTCCATATTTTGTTGAGGCTGAAAAAATGTTATCTGTCATTTAATATATTAGGTACTGGCTCTGGGCAAGTATTGCCTTTGGAAAATCAGTAATAATGGAGGCAGTTTAAAGAGAAAGGTAGTTTTCTTTTTATTTCCTAAAAAACCCAGAAAGTAATAAGTTCTGCATGTTTTTTCCTTTGGCTGGACAATAATTTTGAGATCCTGTCCATGCAGGCTGTGCTCCAAATAAAAAGTTGATAGCAATTTCATTACTGAGTTGCGGAAAGGATACGATCAAGCTGGAATTATCTCTATATTCATACATGGAGCATACTTTTACATATATGCAGCTTCCTAGTCCTAGTAAGAAAATAAAACAACACACTGACTGATTTGTATCCATTTGGCTCTTTTGCCATGGGCACTTATTACATAAAGCTCTTCTTGTCATCCTTAATATGTACTGAGGGAATAAGATAAATTGCATCATGAATTTCCCTGTGCTATAATTTTGCTTTCTAGTCTCCATGAAACACCACAAGAATTAGTATTGGAGTTATTTGTGGTATTGTAAAGTACTAACCAACTGTAAGTGTTGTCTTCTGACACTACACAGCTCTCAAAAATGGAGATGTGGCCTAGGATATCATCAATCTTTTCTTTGTGGTTCAGAAAAGGAATCCTTTTTCTTTGATAAAACACCCATCGGTCTTTGTGATCTATAAATCATTCTTTCAAAAGAAACCCTTTGAAATATCATTTCAATGTATTCTCACAGAATATCACTTTATAGCTTTTTCTAAGGATGGAAGATAATCCTTGTGCCTATCAAAAAAGATCTGTACTATTTTTCATTGAATTGTGCAGCTTCAGTAGAAACTCTCTAAAAGTCCAATATTGCCATCTCTAGGCTTGTGTGCTGCACCAAGTTTGAGCTTTTGTGTCAAAGTACCATGTCTCTAATTTCCAGTAGAGCCTGAGATAACAGAATTAAGACCAGCATCCTATAAAGCAGCATTTCTTACAGTGCTGAAGACGCTTAACCCCATTAATGAGAAACCCTGGCATCGTGTGTGTGTTTGGGTGGTGGTGAGTTTGTTTGTAAGAAAGAACTGATATTTCCATCACTGGAAACTCTTCTAGGGACCCTGTTGAAGTAGTCCTATTAGAGCCTGTTCCTGTAACTCAGTTTGAACATGACTTCTGTTCTGTGGAAATAGCTGGTGTCACATGAACCTGTTCTGGAAGCACCTGGCTGTACTGGGACTATAAGCCAAGACTTGGTAACTTGTGTGGTCCTTGGTGAAGCAGCTGAAGAAGAGGTTGCCAGTTGTTGGTGATGCTAGACCATTGCTCTCCTCCATCTGAAATAAGGGTATGGTGTGGTCTTTTGGATTTGTTCTTTTTTTCCTTCTAAAAACATTCGTGTTTTGAAGTTTTTTGTTACTTTGTGAATGACAGAAGCTTTTCTTCATCTAATATGAAAACTGCAGCCACAGCTTTAAGAAGGATGCCACATACTGTGAAAAAGCCTGAAAAATATTGCCGAGGGAGGTAACAGAGTGATCACAGAGGGACTGCCTTTCAGTGGTATGAGAAATGAGCAGCCCTTAAATGTGCAGAGGTTCTAATTTCTCAGAGGTCTTCAGTAACCTGCTGTACAAACTAAATAATAATAAATAATGTGTCTCTTTTATGTAAATAATCCTTTCTGTTTCTAATCTACTGGTCTGTTCCTGCAGGGGTGGATCATTGGCAGTATTTATCTTGAGGTATTGTTACTGATGTGTATTGTGCAGAGGAAATGAATTTATCTGCATAAAACTGATTTGTTGGAGAGGCACTCTGTGGCTGTATTTACAAGTTTCCTCTGTTTAGCAATTACACAATATGGGCTGTTTTGGTTTGTTTTGTTTTTCCCCTCTCCTGCTCAATATGTCTTTTGGTTGGCTGGCTCGGAACAGCAGGATGTTTGGTGTAGGCTATGAAACAGATTAAATAGATTTAGGAGGTCGGAGGTACTTTTAATCCAGTCTGTAATCTGCCCATGAAATATTATTTGCATCCCTTTTTCTTTCTTATAGGGACACTGTTAGTCTGTACTGTAAACATTCCTAAAGAAGTGAGGATGGTGACTAGAAGAAATGAAAAGGTGATGGTGGGGGAAGCCCTCTGAAATTGCACCCTTACTAAAGCTAAATACACTAGTCCTAAAAGATGAGAAAGGGAATTTATATGGAGGCCATGCAAGAGGAATGGGATGTCACAGCAAGCCTGTTCCTCAGACTGTGCTCCCTGCTGCGAGGAAAATGTGAGGACTGAAGGCTTCATCAAAGAGCAGAGGCTTTGCTACAGAGTTGTTTCATCTAAAACTGTGCAACGAGAGGGAGAAGCCCTCTTAGATCTGATTCTAGGATGAGGGGATAAAACAGAAGAATCACACTTCTGTTTCTGTTCACTTGTCCTTCACAACATTAGAAACAGGGTGGTTGTTTTTTAGATTTCAGTAAGTCAATTATTTATCTGCTTTTTACTTGTCTTGTATTATGGACAACTACTAAAGCTTTGGTACTGTTCCCATGGGTTTTCTCAGCTTTGAGGAAGGGAACTGAACTGCTCTTGTGAGTCTCAGAATCCTCCAGAAGATCTAGAGCACCCAGGTGCATCTCAGCCCAGCTGCATCGGCTGCCTTAGCAGGTGGTGTCTGAGGACAGAGGGGAGGAGGAGTTCGCTGGTCATTAGCAAAAAAGCCCAACAACTAAACCCACCTGTGACCTGCAGCAGGATGTTGGGAAAAGGGTTCGGATGTGGGGGTTTTCAGAGATTGCCCTTAGAGTACACCTTTGTTTTCTTCGTGGAGCTCAGATGCCAGTCCACTTCTTTCCTCTGGGTATGTCAGCTCCACTGAATTGCTGTGGAAATCTACTGGCTTCAGCTTCATGTTTGACTGCCATATGCAGGGAAATCCTTGCCAGTTGTAGAGCAGAACCAACTGGCTTGTTCCTGGGTGGCTTGGTGAATTGGATTTTAGAAGGATGCTTTGTATCTTTGAAGTCTTTCTTGGCTAAACATCACTAATCTTCAGAATGACTCAGTTCTTAAGGTAATTTGTGGCTTTCGTCTTTTCTTTAAATCCCTTAAGGATGTTATATGGAAAAACTTCTTTGCTTCAAGGTTATGCAGTGTGATTAGAACAATGTCACTCAAACTAGAAAGTCCTTTATAGATGATCTTTTCTTCTGTCTTGTTAAAATTTAAATCCATAATACATGAAAGAAGGTGTGAGTTATTGTTCCTTTATTCTGTATCCCTGTATACTCTGTATTTCTAAAAGTGACCAGTATTTCTGTTTGGTTTTGTGGCTTTCAGCCAATTTGAGCACAGTTAGTTCTGTGAAAGGTTGCTGCCTCTGTGGGAGGCTCTGAGGTGTTTTTTGCTTGTATCAGGTTTACTAATTTGCCTTTGCAATGTATAAGTCCTTGTGTAAAGGACGGTTATGCAACAAGGCAGTGCAGCTTGGAAGTCAAATATGAATTTACCAGACAGCACTGGGTATGCTGTTTCCCTTACCTTCCCTTACCACTTGCTGACCCACCTCCATGAAAGCCTTGTTCCTTGGAAGGGAATCCAACTGTTTTATTAACTCTTAGTGTTGGTGTTTCCCCATCCCTTCAGTGTGTGACAGATTGGGGGTTGGCTATTAATATGGTCAGGGAATGGGATGGGTTGTGAAATCTGCTGGGGAAATTAGAATACATGGATTGGTTTAGTCTTTGAGATGGCCAAGGTGAGCAGCCTTTCCATTCCCTGAAGGGCGCTTGTAGAGAAGACAGTTTTCTCAGATGTTCTGTGAAAGGACAAGAGGTAATGGGGAAATGTAGCTGCAGTGGAAATCCCTATGGGATTAAGGGAAAATTCTTCACACAGAGGGGTGTGAAGCACAGGACCAGGATGTAGGGAGGCTATGAACCCTCTAACCTCCAAGACTTTCAAACCTTGTTGTGTTGAGGTTCTGAGGAACCTGGTTTAATTTTGAAGCTGGGCTTGGTTTGAACAGGGGATAGGCCTAGATGACCTGTGGATTTCTCTTCCAGCATGTTCTAGCTGCATATCTGTAATAACTGATTTCCAAGTATTTCATTTGGTTTGGTTTCCTTATTCTTTAGACTTGTCAATTATTGTTGCAAGATCTCTCTTAATTTTTAAAATTTTTAAATTTTTTTTTTCCCAAAATTTAACTCACTTGTTCACCACTTCAGTCTTGGAAATGAGAGTTTGATCTGTGGCCTGCCAGATGCAAAATAATTCTTTGACAGCAGTTCCAATTTCCTAAAAATTGCTGAATGACTGCATGGTGTTTTGCTTGCTTTCTGTTTTCATTGATTTGTGACAGGACAATGGGGGATGGCTTGAAACCAAAAAAGTGCGATTCAGACCATATAGAGGGAAGAAGGCTTTTATACTGAGGGCCCAGGCTGCCCAGAGAAGCGGTAGAATTCCCATCCTTGGAAAATTCCAGGTTACGTCAGATAAAGCAGAGCTCTGATCCTGCTGAAGATGCCCCTGCTCACAGCAGTGGGGTTGGACTAGGTGACCCCTAAAGGTCCCTTCCAACTTCAAGCATTTTATGATTCCATGATTTCCTAGCCACTTCCACCATTCCCTATTTGTCGTCACTTTAGTTTTCTCTGTTCAGGTTTAGTTTTCTCACTTCTACAGGCCTTTATTATTCCATTGTTCCACGTGAAGCCTTCGACAGGCTCGAACTTGTCTATGGACACTTGTTTCCATGACTTCATGAGTTGTATTTCACCTGACAGTCTCTTAGTAGGGAACTCTGTACCTTCATGAGAGGAGGTTCCTGGCTAGATTGCTCACTTGCCCGAAGAATTTAAAAGAAAGCTGTTATTTGCAGACTTTTCTCCTGCTGTATCTGAAGGACAGAGGAAGACAACTGAGCTTTCTGACATCAGGTAGTCATGCAAAAGTCTTTTTGAGGACAGGAAGAGTGAGGTCTATTGAAAATTCAGTATATCTTCATGGTCCAGTTTAATTCTTTCTTTGTGTTACAGGAGAGTCAGGCTTTATTTCTGTGATATGGAAACTCTAATTTTGGTTTGATTGGAAAATATTGGCAATGACTCAATAGTTTTGCTAAAAGTTCCTCTGAAGTGCTTCAAGCTTACGGATTTTTTTTTTTTTAAAGTTAGGACATCAAACTGAAAAAATCCATTTTAATGCTTCTGGAATTGCCATAAACTGCCATTTTGGAATCTCTTACTCCAAGAGTACAGAGATGAGAAGAGACTGCATCACTAAGACTTTCAAATGCTTAGCGTCTGCTTACGTTGTCCTTTCTGTTAATCCTGACCTAAAGCCACCACAGTGGTGCTTTTTGCAGTGCAGCAGCTATGGCACTAATTAAGGCTTTATTTGTAGACTATAATGGAAGATGTAAAAAATATCGTATCTGATTGTTATACAACTCAGATAATAGAGATCTTTAGAGATGGCCTGATAATGAAATAAGGGTTAAGGAGCAGAATGTCAGTAATCCATCAAAGGAATAAGCATGGGTTGTGGAAGACCTGTATGGCTCTGTACGAGGAGAACATAGTACTGAAAAAAATCAGTGTAGTATCTGCAGGTAGTTGTTTAATCAGCAGTGATGTAACGGATTTGCTACTTACCAAGTTTAACAATAAATCTGGTGTTTAATTGAAATGTGTGGTAAATTAAGGGTGAGGGAATTTGGCACATTGAAAGAGATGGAATAAGAAATGGCTTCAAGAGCAGTTAGCCAACCAATAGGTGATCAGTTGCATTCTTGAGTTTTTTGTTTTTGTTTTTTTTTGAGGAGAAATAATTGTGGTACCAGCTCTATTTACCCATTGTGTTTGAGTATATAGCTCCTTTGCCCTCTCAGGTTTTTTTGGTAGAGGAGAATGGTGTCTTTCAGCTAACTAGGAACATTTCTAGTATGTCATTTTGCAGGATGCAAGCTTAGTTCTTGTTCCTTTTGCTGCCATTTAAGCCACTGTAACTGCTCTGCTGCAAAACTGTTTTAAATACATTAGGAATCATGTTAAAGGATTTTTTTCCTAGCTGCTTGGACCTAGCTAATTCCCTAGTTTTGGACCTGTTTGCTCCTTCATCTTTGTCCATCATAATTCTGCAATCGTGCTTTGGTACTGGCGGAATTTCTGGAGCTCATGCAGATTTTGTTTCTAGAATCTCTTCTGCAGTCTAAGTAGGTACCTCTTCTACAGCTCAAATTATAGTCACAAATAACTTGTCTGTATGTGTATCCCCCCACTGGCTCTGTGCCTCAGCAGGTGCCATACTTTTATAGATGAATTCATTAAAATACTTCCGTATTCATTGCTGACATTTGTTCTGTTTAACTGAAATACATTCTTCACCTTCTAAGCTTAGCTTTTACAGAACATCAAAACTTTGGAACAATCTCTTTTCAATTATTTATAAACCTTACAAGTTATTTCTTAATTTCTTGTTTAGTTGTCCCAGATCATAGTTTTATGTGAAGATATATTCAGATAACACCATGCTCTCCATCTTAATGCTGCCTAACTTCTAGCTTCCTAGCAAATGCATCTTTTGCAGGCTGTAGATGAACTTACAACACAAACTGCTGTGTTAAAATGCATAGACCACAGCTATGTGATGCTTTTGAAGCAGCAGTACTTGCAATGAGTATGTGGTTTTGTGCAGTGCCCACTGCTGCAAATAACAGTATCTGGAGCTGCCTAAATGAGGATTTTTTGGTAACTCAGCTGCATTGCAATGACAGACATTCTGCTTTTACCAATTGACTAGAATCATGGAGGCTTTCACAGCTGAACCTCAGCTTGATTACTTATTCTACCGTGATACATCCATTCTGCAAGTTTCTAACTGCACTGGAACAGAGAGGGAAAAGAGGGTAAGGGTTTATTGACAGAACAACATGTTTTGTGTTCACAGGCTTCAGCACAGCTTTGTATTATCAACTAAAACATTGCATCCCCAGCACAGAGCTGTTCTCTAGCTCTCTTAATCATTTTACATTCTAACCTCTGTCAGTGCTTTCAATGTGTTAGTACCAGCAGGGTCTTTCTCTAAGCATCTGATGAAACTTTTTTGTGGTTGTTGCATTTGATGGGGAATTAAAGCAAATCACTCTGCAGCATAAGTATGTTTTGCCTGAGTGCAGCAAACCTCAAAGGATGCTGAGTTTTTAAAATATGGGAGCCTAGATTCCTACATCTGCAGTCGACACACAGAGGACGAACAGCCTGGTTACGTGAATCTCCTGCTCCTGAGAGGGCTCCAGTTTTTTCCAAGGCTGAGAGGCCCTTTTTCCCCCCTTAACTTTTTAAACTGCATTTGTCCAGCCAGTCACTTTGGAGAGTGGAGATAGCACTGAGGTGGTTTGCCAGCCTGAGTTCTCAGAACTGCAAACCTCTCTTCCTGCTCACATGAATGTGTGCACCTCTCAGGACCCCTGGTTGAGGCACTTGTTTGATCCCACCTTCAGAGCAGAAGTTCTCTCAGTTTCTGGGGCTGTGTTCTTGCTTAACAGGAGGATTTAAAAAAAAAAAAATAGCATAGTTTTATAATTGATGGTCAGTGTTAGAACTAATAGCTTTGCCGGGGCCTGGGCAAGAGAGCTTCAGAAATAGCACAAGGTTGTTGTTAAGTGCAGTGAAAAGCAGCAGTGTCTTCTAAAAGGAAAAATAACCTGCAGGAATTCCCGTAGACGTGTCTATTTTTTTCACTGATCCTTCATGCAAGTGCTTGGTATTAGTGTTCATAAAAAGATCCCAGTGCTAATCCTTCTGTAGGTTTATTTGAAATGGAATGTTTTAAGTTTTTTTTTTTTTTTATCTTATTCCCTTAGAAGTTTTTTAACATGCCTCCTATACTTCTTTCATTGAACACACAATCTCAGACTTAAAAATGCATCATGTGTCTGAGAAATCATTTTTACTGATTCCTATCCACCAGTCATAATCACTTTTTCTATTACTTTGCAGAAGACATTTCTTTGGTGCCCCATTTTGTAGACTCTGGATGATACCTCTACCTTTTTTTGAAGAAGGCAGAGAACCTATCTGTGGCAGTTTAGGCTGGGTGCCCCCTTCCACTGCCACCTAAATTACACCTCCGGTGTCCCAGGCTGGACACAGGAAACGGCGTATTTCTACCCATAAATCCTGCGCCCTATAAATCCATCTGCAAAGTCATTATCTTTCTCTTTCTTCCCTCTCTGCTTCCATGGGAGATGCTCTCTCTTATCGGGTAATGCTGGGGGAGTATCCTCAAGACCTCTTAGGCCTGTCTAGGCCTAATGCCAGGATGAGAATGGAGGGGGGGCAGTCTCAGACCTGGCCAGCCTGAGACTTGCCTAGCAGTGGGAGAAGGGGGGGAAGAAAGAGCCCTGGGGATTTGGGTATACCCTCAGGTGGGGGGAAAAGGGTAGGATTGGGAAGCCTTTGGGTACTATGTAAGGGGTTCTGTATGCTTTAGGATGTTCTTTGCCACTGTGCTTTGTAGTTTGTAGTTTTCTGTAGCTTCACCAATTGCTTTTCCATTTAAACTTTCCATCACTCTCCAATCCATTTGTGTGAGTGTCATTCTTTTGTCCCTTTCGGGGCAAGAGACGATCTGTCTGGCCTCAAACCAGCACACTATCAATTACGTTATTTAAGACTGAAGGGTGCATTAGTAAGAGCCAGAAACTGACTTTCTGTATGGATATCAAGTTCTGTTTTACAGAAGCTGCATTTTGCTTGTGTTTCTTGATCATTAATTTCCAAGTTAAAAAGGGACCAGAAGAGCTAGTTAAAGCAATATGTGAGGCCAGATCTGTGTGGAAATGCAAGGTCTGTAACAACAGAGTATGCTTTCCAAATAAATCTAAACTGGAAATGCAATGCTTCAGAGGCACACAGTGCTCAAGCCTGCTGCAGAGTCTGGATTTATCTTCATATGCTGTCAAGCAAGCATCTTCTGTCCTGCCGTTTCTTGCCTGTCCTTCGCCAAACACTGCTTCTGCTTGCCTGTCCTGAGGCACTGCTCTCTGTCAAATACAGAATATGCTGACTTGCATTTCTGCTCAGTAGCACTTTTTAAACCTGTGTGGAATGATGTAGGGCTGGTATTTGTTATGTCTCTTCAGCCATAAAACACTGCCTGCACCAAATCCATCTAGTGGGCTCTTGTCAGAAAGCAGGCAACAACTGGGGCACAGACAAACCTTTTCCTTGAGGACCTGTTCTTGTAGCTGGCATCTGGGAATGATTTGATCCTCCCCTGGCCAAACACACTCAAATCTACACCTGGAGGTGAAAAAGTGCATCTGCAACTAGAAAGACTTGCATCCCCTGGAGCAAATCAGGAGATAAGCACTGAAAATGATTGTTCAGCAATGGGTTATACCTCAGCTAGAAATATTTGAAGCAGAAGCTTGGAATTTGCATTCAAGCAAATCACGTAAGAGACATGAGGAATTTCTGGTGCTTAATCCTACACTCAGGGCATAAAGATGACTAGAAGTCATTTCCTTCAAGCGAGCCCATTTGGGCTTGCTGGTGGAAAAGCTGTTACCAGACTTTCCTCTTCATGCACTGGGACAATTGAGTCCTGCCACTGAGCAGGAATTTGCAAAACCTTAGATTAGTTACATTTCACAGTAAAATGGTGGTTACAGCTTTATGCCTTTTCTCAGAGCGTGTGAGGTAGATGCAGAATCTGTAATGAACAGTAGCACTTAAATGTTAGCTGAGAGGCACATTACGTATTGGCACTGCAGAGAACTTGAGCAGGCAGTTCACGGCCACACTGTGTGACTGAATCATTGCAGTGTCAGAGTGCAAACTGCTGCGCCCCATACAAATGGCTGAACAGATGAATAAGGATTGCTGATCAGTGTAGGCAATTTAGGACTACAAAAACGTATGCATCAGCATCTTTACAATAGGAAAAGAAGTAGAAGCCTCTAGTCTGGAAAAGTTTTACAGGTAGGTGGCACCCACTTGCTTTTATCAAGGCTAGAGGTGAAGAACTAAAGGTGACTCGTAAGGGTCTGCTGCTTTCCTATGTATAAAAAAGGCTTTAAGCAAGTGTGTGTAATAGCATAGTAGAACTCAAAGACTTGAGGGAAGAGAACTCGCTGTTGGTACTGTTAAGTGAGGAGGAGGAAGCCATGGCTTTCAGATGGGCAGAGAGTCCTACCCTCCCTGAGGGTAGGACTCCATTAGTTGAATGCAGCCCCTTTCTTCCTGCGAAGCAGAGGGTGACAGAACATTGCAACAAATAATTTTCAGCCTTTTCCTGTTTTGAGTTTTAATAAGGTTGTGACTAGAGAGAGCAGTTCAGCCTTGTGACAGTTACCAGAGCATAGAGTTCAGAGGTGCAGCATGCAAAGAACAGCATCTCCCTTACCATAAGATGTATTGCTTCTGTTCAGAGGCACATTCTGGCCTCTGTGAAGCCTTGAGGAGTATCTGTTGAGAGCTCTGGTACAACAGGTAGATAGATAATGGCAGAATTTAGTTAATATTTAGGAGCAGGAAGCCTAATGAAATGAAGCCAGTGTTGAAGATCAAACAGTAATGGAGATCGAATACTTGATGTTCTTCTCTGAAAGCCA